>NW_005871655.1:263264-354194 GCF_000147115.1 Myotis lucifugus
GTCGCTCTGATTGGCTAGTGAGTGTGGCTTAAGGTGTAGCAAAGGTACAGTCAATTTGCATGTTTTTCTTTTATTAGATTAGATTACATTCTTTGAGCAGTGGTTCTCAACCTTCTGGCCCTTTAAATACAGTTCCTCATGTTGTAGTGACCCCCAACCATAAAATTATTTTCATTGCTACATCATAACTGTAATGTTGCTATCGTTATGAATCGTAATGTAAATATATGATATTCAGAGATGGTCTTAGGCGACCCCTGTGAAAGAGTCATTCGACCGCCAAAGGAGTCTCGACCCACAGGTTGAGAACTGCTGTTCTTTGGTCTCTAAAATTCTAAGGTAGTGCTCCCTGTTGTTTTTCTGCTTGGTATCCTTCCTCTGACCACAGGGACTGGTTTTGCATATAGACTCCTCCTCCCCCACCTTTAGTCCATGAGGTCTGTGGGGCCAATCCTAGCACTGGCTGTAGGGGTGGGCACATGAATTATACCTGGTCTATCAGTATATCCTTCCCTGAAGTGAGCTTCCTTCACCAGGTCAATGCATCCACCTCCGGCTGCTGATCCATAGTAGATCCCTTCTCTAAAGAATTGCCCTCAGCTCAAGAACCACCTCACCTGATTCACAGTGTAGATGTTCCCTCTACACTGTGCCTGGCCATGGGAAGGGGATCTGGGAGGCCGCCCACACTAACAAGTGAATGATGTGGATAACGTTTGTGTCCCACACCAAATTTGTATGTAAAGCCCAGTGTGATGGTATTTGGAGGTAGGGACTTTGGGAGGCAATTTGGGTTAGATTAGGTCATGAAAGTGGGACCCTCATGATGGGGTTAGTTAGTACCTGCTAAAAACAGGAGCAGACATGATATCTGTCTCTACCATGTTGAGGACACAACAAGAAGGCTGCCATCTGCAAACCAGGAAGAGAGTCCTCACCAGACACTGAATCTGCTGGCACCTTGATCTCAGACTTCCAGCCTCTAGAACTGTAAGAATTAAGTGTTTCTTGTTTAAGTTCCCAGGAGATGGTATTTTACTATAGCAGCTAAACTAAGACATGGGGTACCAAATGCTGGCCCCTTGCCTTAAAGCAGCGGTTCTCAACCTGTGGGTGTGACCCCTTTGGGGGTCAAATGACCCTTTCACAGGGGTCGCCTAAGACCATCAGAAAACACATATATAATTACATATTGTTTTTGTGATTAGTCACTATGCTTTAATTATGTTCAATTTGTAACAATGAAAATACATCCTGCATAACAGATATTTATATTACGATTCATAACAGTAGCAAAATTACAGTTATGAAGTAGCAATGAAAATAATTTTATGGTTGGGGGTCACAACATGAGGAACTGTATTTAAAGGGCCAGAAGGCTGAGAACCACTGCCTTAAAGGGAGCAACTCTGCAGTATGGTTTATGCTCTAGAGTCCCCCCATATATCAGGCCAAGACACTGCTTGTCTCTGTCCCATTCCCTATTGACTTAGTCTCTTCCGGCTGCTCTATCAGAATACAACAGACTGGGTGGCTTATGAACAACAGAACTTTATTTCTCACTGTTGTGGAAGCTGGACGTCCAAGATCAAGCACTGGCAGATCCAGTATCTGGTGAGGGCCTGATTCCTGGACTGTAGGCTGCATCGTAGGAGGCTGTTTTGTCCTGGTGTCCTCACAGGGTGGAAGGGGCAAGAGAGCTCTCTGGGTCTGAAATAAGGACACAAATCCCACACACTAGGGCTCTAACCCCCATGACCTAATCACTCCCCAAATGTCCCACCTTTATTAATATTACCTGGGGGTTAGGTTTCAGCATATGAATTTTGGGGGATGCACCGTGCAGACCACAGCACTATCCTGCTTCACTCCTTCAGTGACTCGTGCCACCCAGATCCCTGTATTATGACACACCTGTTTCAGGGAGTCCAGCCGGAGAAAGTCATCCTGGGAAAGGTCTTGGGAAGCAGACGCTGAGTGCCTGCGGCCAGCCAGAGGAGGGAATCCTGGGTACCGGGTGTGGGGCGAGGCAGAGGTGGTTAGGGGCAATCAGGCAGGCAGAGGTGGTTAGGGGTGATCAGGCAGGCAGGCAAAGGGGTTAGGGGTGATCAGGCAGTCAGGCAAGCAGTTAGGATCCAGCAATCCTGGATTGTGAGAAGCAGTTGGACATCCCCTGAGGGGTCCAGGATTGGAGAAGGTGTAGGCTGGGCTGAGGGACTCCCCCCCACCCCTCGCCCCGTGCATGAATTTCATGAACCAGGCCTCTAGTAGTAACTAAGGGGCAGTAGACTTGTTTGATGCTATTGAGTATCTTTGATTATTTGAAGAGAGAACATGACTGTCTCAGAGCAATCAAATCCCAATTACAGCCAATGGTAAAGGTCCGGGCCTCCTGCATGATGGGGAGATCTTCTCTCGCAGCTGCGTCCACAGACATGACCAGTGCAGGGCCAGATGCTAGAGCCGTGGTCCTTCAGAGATAAGCCTTCACTACCGCAAGCTCCTGCGGAGAGGAACTCTGCCGCTCCCCAAGGCCTTGCTGGTTCACTGAGAGGAGCCGAGAGGGATCCCTTCACTGTTCAAAGGGACCTTTGTGTGACTGAATAAGCCCCTGGCCCTTTGATTTCCCTGAGGTTTTGACATAAGGTTGTACGGACACAGAAATATGTAGATAACTCAGTTCTGCTCCTTTAAAGACAGCACACCTTTTTTTCTTTGGATGCTTTATGATTTTTCTTTGTGTTCAGTTTTTAGCCGTGGGACTATGTGGTGTTTCTAGGCGTGGGGTTGTTTTATTAGAAAATGTGTTTGAAATGTTCCCCCCAGCACAGGACTGCTGATTAGTCCAGGCCTTATTCCTCCGCCTGTGCCCAGACTGTCAAATGCCCTGAGGAGATAAACAGTCATGATACTAAGGTCTCCAAGAGCCTCCCCTCTGGAATTCCAGGCCAGCTCACTATCCTTGCTTCCACAGCGATCTGCGTTTTGGAATAGCATGTGTATAATTCATCTGTCACGGGGACCTTTGACCTATGGTAATCTATTTTATCCTAATGAGAAGGGCAAGTCTGAGGTCCCTCTTTTCATCTCCACTTGAGGGGAATTTTGAACGAGAGCCTAAAACTGAACAAGTCCCAGCATTTCAGCATTGGAAATCTGTCTGCCACCAACACAGGGCTTGACCTTCCTATATAACACCCTTGGGTCATCATCCCTCTTTGCAAACCGCCTGGGGAAGGCCGTCGACTAACCCCCAGGCGACAGTGCTCCTAGGATCTGTGAGAATTTCGTCTTCAGATGCCCATTCAGGCTCCCGGAGGTCCTTCTCCTGCCACGCGGCTTTCACCCTCGTTCTGAGGAGCGTCACAGAGTGAAAGTTGGGCAAAATATGTTCGTTCTACAAGTGCAAATAACGAGGACCTCGGTCATATTCTGTCATTAACCATTCCTTAAGCTGATGCAGCTTGTAGGTCCGCTTTCCATTTTATTTCTCTGAGCCGATCTCATTGCCTGAATCATGCTTTTCACCTGCTGCTAAGCCACTACCTACTCTACACTTGTGAGGTCCTGACAATTACCCCATTCGTCCTTTTAGGATTTCATAGATTTCTTTCCCATTATAGAGGAAAAATTAGATGAGCATCACATCAGAGAAACACCCTTGTGTGCCCGTCAGCCTGGGCTGTGACCCTGCCACTTCCGTTCACAGACAGGAAGAGATGGAGTATCTTGTCTTCGATGACATCGGCTCCATGATTCCGAACGAGGCCATCAAGAGACTCATCTTGCCGATGACGGTTCAGCTCTGCCATCTGATCATGTGCATGGAGAGGAATGGCGCTGAGAGCGAGGCATTCGCCTCTCTGGAGAAGACCGCAGAGGAATTGGCTCAGGCGAGTGAGGAGTTCGTGCAAATCGCTAAAAGGTAATGATTTCAGAGAATGTGAACTCTTTACACTGACATGTCTGCAGAAGGAGAGTAATAGAGCCTTATTTGAGTCAAGTCAGGTGAAAAATGAATTGATAATACATAAAGAAGCCCTGCCGGTGTGGCTCAGTGGTTGAGCATCGACCCCATGAACCAAGAAGTCACTGGTTTGATTCTCAGTTGGGGCACATGCCCTGAATTTGGGCTCAGTCCCTAGCAGGGAGGCATGCAGGAGGCAGCTGATTCATGTTTCTCTCACATCGATATTTCTATCTCTCTATCCCACTCCCTTCCTCTCTCTCTCCAAAAGATCAATAAAAACCTATTTTTAAAAATATAAAGTAAACTTGCTTTATTATTTATTATTTATTAGTTGGGGTGTACTTTCAATATGAAAACATTTCAGAATTAGTTGGCCAGGTTTTGCATTAAGAAGCAGTTGTATGTCCCATTATAAGGTTTCTAGATTCATTCCTATTTCACTGATTGTTTTTATTATAGAGAGAAGAATTCTCAGAATTGTCTAAACAGCATTTTCATGTCTACCATTCAGTGCATGGGGCATGGTCCTTTTAGTAAACCTGCATGCAAATTATTTCCATATTAAATTCCAATCCCAGGTTTGATAGAAAAGGACCTAGTTATAGCAACAAAACTGAACTCTATAAATGAAAGTTGATTACAACTTACATGTTGTAACAAAAGTGTTACACTTTTACTGCCCCAAACGTACTGTAGATGCTGCAGCTAGATTCCTGTGTTTGAGTCCCACCTGAACACTTACTAATTGGCTAAGTTCTGAAACCTGTCTGTGCCTCATCTGTCAAGGTAGACGTGATAACCAAACCTCCCTCACAGGACTGTCAGCGGGGATGAGAAAGTCATGGTGCCCGGAGCGTGGCAGCAATGAACAACTGCTTCAGATCTATCTGTCAAATAGAAAGAGTCCCTAAGTATTCCCCTTTCATCCAACAGCCTGCACTGACCACCTGCTAAGATGTCAGGCACGATGCATGACGCTAAAATGCAGAGTAAGACCTTCACAGTCCCTGCCCTCAGGAGCAGAGGAGCAAACAGAGGAGAAAGCATATAGCTACATAATAAAGAGGTAATATGCAAATTCACCCCCATGCCTCACAAGATGGCTGTGCCCACAGTGGAGGTGGGGCTCCCGTAACAAGCCATACGAGTGATCAGCAGGGACCTGAGGCTGTGTGGCCCTGGCCAGGGCAGGGGACCTGAGGCTGCACCCCACCCCCCACGCAGCCTGGCAGGGTTTGATGGGGGACCTCAGGCCACGCCCCCTGCCCCCGGTGCTGGGCCAGAGGACCTGAGGCCATGCCCCCAGCCCAGTAGGGCTTGAAGGGGGACCTGAGGCTGTGCCCCCCACCGGCAGGGCTTGATGGGGGTGGGGCCGGCCAGGTCTGGATCTCACTCAATGGGGGTGGGGACAGCCGGGTCTGGGTCTCACATGATTTTGAGGTGCACGCAGGTGGGTGGGGACTTGACTCTGGGTCCCATGGCACAGCCCCAGACTCTGACAGAAGGAAGATTTTCATATACATTTTACTAATTTTCTTCCATCTCTGACACTTCTATTATAGAGAAAGGGCAAATAGCAATATTAAAATATTTCCTCTAATTAATTCCCTTTTAATGTGCTATAATCAACAGGGAAAAGCCAAATACCTATCGCTGCTGTAACAAGTTATCACAAAATTAGGAACTTGAAACAACACAAACTCATTGCTTCACAGGTGTGTAGGTTAGAAGTCGGTGGGCCCAACTGGTTTCTCTGTTTTGGGTCTCACAGACCAGAATCAAGGTGTTGGCGGGCCTGACTCTTACACAGAGGCCGTGGGAAGAATTTGCTTCTAGGTTCTTTCGGGTTGGCCAAACGCAGTTCCTTGTGGTCATGGGTCTGAGGAATCCCTTTCTTAAGGCTGTGAGCTACAGGCTGGTCTTTGCTCGCCAAGGCTGCCTGCATTCCAGGCGTCCCCCCCGACCCCCCCAGCAATGTCAGGTCAAGCTCCTCTCACGCTTCAAACCTCTCTCTCTGACGTCTGCTTCTGCCTTTCTCCTCTGCTTTCAAGGGCTCGTGTGATTACATTGGACCTACCTGGATAGTCCAGGGTCATCTCTCTATTTTAAGGTCAGCTAATTATCACCCCAATTCCATTGGCAAAGTCCCTGCCCAGCAGGTCCAGATTAAGATTTGTTTTTTTTGTTTTTTTGTTGTTTTTTTTAAAATATATTTTATTGATTTTCCACAGAGAGGAAGGGAGAGAGATAGAGAGTTAGAAACATCGATGAGAGAGAAACATCGATCAGCTGCCTCCTGCACACCCCTCACTGGGGATGTGCCCGCAACCCAGGTACATGCCCTTGACCGGAATCGAACCTGGGACCTTTCAGTCCGCAGGCCAACGCTCTATCCACTGAGCCAAACCGGTTTCGGCCAGATTAAGATTTGATTGACTAACCAGGAGGCAGGGATTTTGAGGTGGGGCATCTTTAGAACTGTCCACCACAGGACTTAACCATTAAATTTCCCCTGGTTGGAGTTCTCGGTGGTTAGAGCATCGGTTCCACGCTCCAAAGAGTCGAGGGTTTGATTCCCAGTCAAGGACACAGACCTAGGTTGCAGATTCAATCCCTGGCCCCAGTCAGGGTGAGTGCATGAGGCACCCAATCAATGTGTCTCTCACATCAATGTTCCTCTCTCTCTCTCCCTCCCTTCCATTCTCTTTAAAAACGGGAAAAATATCCCTTGGTGAGGATTAACAAATAAAAAAACCCCACAAATTTAATGCATGTTCTCAGATTGGGGACAATTAACAAAATTTTTTTTTGGTTAATTCTTACCCAAGGCTGTTTTCCCCCATTGATTTTTATAGAGAGTGGAAGGGAGGAGGAGAAGAGAGAGAGAGACAGGAACAATTGATGTAAGAGACATATCAATTTGTTGCCTCCTGCATGGGCCCTGACTGGGGCCAGGGATTGAACCTGCAACCCAGGTACCTGCTCTTACCTGGGAACTGGTGCTCTAACCACTGAGTTACCAGCCAGGGTAGACAATGAACAACATTTGAATATTGACTTTGGGTTAGATAATAGCATTGTGTCAGTATTTAATTTCCTGATTTTGATGATTATTCTGTGTTTATGAAAATGAACGTCCTTTCCACAGGCAGCCCATGTTGAAATATTTGGGGGTAAAGAAGCATCATATCTGGGACTTTCTACACACACACATGTATACGTGGACACACACACTGACACATGCACATGCATACACACATGCACACACATGCATAAAGAGAAAGAGAGAATAATAAATATGGCAAAATGAGAATGATTGGTGAATCTGGCTGAAGGATATATCAGAGTTTGTTATATTATTTTTGCAACTTTTTGGAAAGTTTGAAATCATATAAAAATAAAAAGTGACAAAATATTGTTGAAGATAGTCATGCTCAAAAATTAAGTGACTTGGAAATAAAGAGGATTCAAAACTGTGTATGAGTTGTCAAAAAATTGAGACTAGGATCACCACATGGTTCAACAACACCACTTTTAGGCTTATACCTAAAATAAGTATGTGCCCTTGGCCAGAATCGAACTTGGGACCCTTCAGTCCACAGATCGACGCTCTATCCATTGAGCCAAACCATAATTTCCTGATTTTGAAGATTGTTCTGTATTTATGTAAAATGAAGAAAATCATGAAAAAAATTGCCAAGATATTAATTTACTTAGGAGTTTGAGAACATAGTGATTGTATACCAGTTTCATACTCTTTTGTACATTCTCAGTTTTCTAATGCAATGCATTTTGTAATCACACAAAGAAAGGTATGTTAAATTTGAGAGACGTTAAATGTCCTTTTGGTCTGTTTCCATAGTGTCTGCTATGGGCAGGTGAATTATTTATAAAGAGAATTATCCGTGCTCATGACCATGGGAGACGGTCCAGCCCACCCATCGGGGCAATACTGCAAATAATGCGTATTCTGGCGCGGGCTGGGCTACCTCGGCTGTCAGGCAGCTGCTGGCGCCGAGCGGGAGAGGCAGTGGAGGCCTCAGAGCAGGCCACGCATTGGCTGGTGAGTTCCAGTGCTTCTGCCGGGTAAGCTCTCAGGAGCCAGAAAGAAGCCACCACGTGAGCAGAGCAGAGCTGGCAGCAGGCAGTGCGCCGGGAAGACCCCACAAGGGGAGGCCAGCACAAGTGTATGCTTCCTTTTGCTTCAAAATATATCCTACGATGAATATTTAGAAAATGCGAATGGAACGAGGAAGAAAGGAATTACCCATAAGCCTACATCCCAGCGATAACCACAAGGAACTGGGGTGTATTTTATTCCACACATTTCCTCTTTCTCTCCCTCTTTCCCACTTCCGATTCCCATCCTCTTTCCTTCCCGTCCCTCCTTTTTCCTTTAAAAAAATGTATATAAAGAACTGTGTACCTATGTGTATTCATATCCATATATACACATATGTATCCATGGATATGCATATGTAAATGGGCCTCATATATGCGCAAGCATGGATATAGATATGTAAAATCAGTCACACTGATTGGTAAACAGGGCCGGCCCCTGGGTTGCCTTTTCCAGAGGTACCATTTGCTCCAGCGTCTGGGGACTGAGCAGGGCCTTTGAGGTGTGCCCTGGGCAGTCAGCGTGAGCATCCTGGCAGCAGCTCTAGGAGAGATGGTGCTAAACATCTCCTGCCCCCACTTCAACATCAGTCTCTCCTGGACCTTGAGGTTGGGGGTTTCTAGTTATTTTTTGTTCTTATTTCTAGAATAATTGCACTGTAGTTAAGCAAATCCTTTGTATGATTTAAAAAAATATATGTTTTTAATGATTTCAGAGAGAGGAAGGGAGAGGGAGAGAGAGAAACATCAATGATGAGAGATAATCATGGATTGGCTGCCTCCTACATGCCTCTACTGGGGATTGAGCCCGAAACCCAGGCATGTGCCCTGACCAGGGAATCAAACCCTGACCTCCTGATTCGTGGGTTGACGCTCACCCACTGAAACCACTGGCCAGGCCTCTGTATGATTTTTGAGGCATGTTTTGTAGCCCAACATTTACTCTATATTTGTAAATGTGCCCTGTGCTCTCAACTAGACATGTATCCTATAACTGGGTGTATATGTCATCTAGGTCAAATTTATATGTTCAGATCTTCTAATTATACATGATAGACTCAGGGATATTGATTTGATTTTGTGGGTTTTAACCCAATACTGTCATCATTTATTTTATCGTTCAGTTCATTCCTGCTTTGGTCACTGGGGGCTCCTCCGGTGGGCTCCGGTGTTCTTCAGAGACATTGCCATTGTTTTAAAGCACGTCCTTATTTTCCAGGCTCATCTTGTACTTTTTCAGCCCCAGCCCTGGGATCTTCCCCAAGAGCCCTGGGTTCTTTACTGAAGAATAGTGTTTGGAAACCAAGATATGGGCTCTAAATGTGCTCATGCCCTCAGGTGTCATTGCTCCTCGGGCCTCAGCAGACAGAGCTAAGATTATATGCATGTATGCCAATTCATGGATGCTCACTCCTCCATACTTACTTCTCTGTGTCTGAACACATATTCATATGCAATATTCATCCATATATAATCAACCCAACACCTCCCATTTCAATCCAGCTTCAACCCCTCTCCTTATTTGCAGCTTCTTTCTCCAGCAGTGGAAATCCTCACTCTCATGATCCACAACAGATCCACTTACCTGTTCAACCCTCACATACACTTGAAGTTGCAGAGTTCACCCTTAACCCCCTGAGCCAGAGATGGACTAGCTAGAGGGCAGTTTGTATGCAGTTCTTGTTGTTTTTAGCCTGACTCTATCCTGGAAAAAATGCTGTTCTCCAAAGTTTCTTAGGTTAGTTCTTTTCTTGCCCAAAGTATCTTAATGTTATTCATTTGTAATTGTGTTCATTTTGTATTGTTGCATCATAAATTACCACAAATTTAGCAACTTAAAACAATACCCATTTATTATCTCACAGTGTCTGTGTTCAGGAGTCTGGGTCTGGGGCAGCTGGTTTGCTGGCTCACCAGGCTGGGTGACCTGGTGACCCAAGTGTTAACTGGGCTGCAATCTCACCTGAGGCTCAGGAATCCATCAGGCTCCCTGGCTGTTGGCAGAATTCAACTCCTTGGGGTTGTAGAACCGAGGCCCTGACATGTGGCCCCCTCTACAATATGACAATTTACTCTTTCAAGGCCAACAATTGAGTGTCTCTTCAATAAGGATCCACTCCCTCTGTTAAGGGCTCATCTGATTTGGCCAGGCCCACCATGATAATCTTTTGATTAACTCAAGACAACTGATTAGGGACCTTAATTACATTTGGGAAAAAATTCCTTTTTTCATATAACAAAACATAATCAAAGAGTGACATCCCATCTGATTCACAGGTCTCACCCACAGACTGGGAGAAGTCATTGAACAGGGCGTGCACCCAGGGGATGGAACCTTGGGAGCCATCTTAGAATTCTACCATCTATCATAACTAGTTAAAGTAATTTCTTACTTTTCATAATTCATTCTGGGGTTTCCTTCCTATCTAGATATATTTTCTGATATATTCTTTCTTCCCTAGGGTAGTCGACTATAGATATTGTTGTGCACTTTTCCTTTTTTTTTTAACTTAACAACATATCCTGGAAATAGCACATATAATTTTACAAAAATATCCTTAATTTTTAAACAATTTCATAATATGCCATTATGTGTATGAAGGCACAACAATTTATTCAACCACTCTCCCACCAATGGGCATCTAGATTGTTTCCAGGATTTGACATTATAAACAATACTGCAGCAAATAATGCTGTGCATGTGTACTTTCAGTTGTTGGGGATGGTAGAGTCCTAGTCAGGAGATTTCTGGGTTAAAATATATATTAAATATGTATTAAGTTATTAGTCCTTTGTATTATTTATTGGGTTATATTATTAACCCAACACACAGGTATATTAAACGATAAAACAAAGTGTACATGGATAGTTATAGTATCAGGTTTATAAGTATGGAAATGTATTATGCATTAAGGTTTGAGCCCATTGTCTGTCATATATATTGCAGATATCTTATCCCAGTTTACCATCTGTCTTCTGATTTTTTAAATGTTTTTTTTGGTCATTTAAACTTTTAAAATTTTTATGGAATTAAATTTATTTACTTAATTCTTTTATTGCCTTAGGACTTTGAGTTGTAGTTACAAAGATTTATTTATGCCAACATTAAAGAGGAATTCACTCGTCTTTTCTTGTATGGTTTTGATTTTACATTTAGAATCGTTAATCCGTTTGAAGTTCAAACTTGTATATGGACTGAGATAGGAAACTCACTTTATATTTTTCCAGATGGCTACTCTACTAAGTTGCCCCAACACTATTTGTTCCAAGTTCTATCTTTTTTACCCAAGTAACTCAAGATGCCACCTTTATCTTTCATGTGGGGTAATTTTAAAACACTGAGTACAGTACATT
The DNA here is from genome assembly GCF_000147115.1 of Myotis lucifugus. Taxonomy (NCBI): domain Eukaryota; kingdom Metazoa; phylum Chordata; class Mammalia; order Chiroptera; family Vespertilionidae; genus Myotis; species Myotis lucifugus. Next base: position 274,708 of record NW_005871655.1, read on the forward strand.
ATGTATGTATATAAAATTATAGTTCTTCTAGATAGAATTGTCTCCTACAGAGAATTTAATTTTATTCTGGTGGCAGTTAAACTAGGGAGAGGCCATTCTTATCCAATCAAAGGCTTGAGATGATTCAAGACCAGTTTCAGTCTTTTTAAGCCAGTGGTTCTCAACCTTCCTAAGGCCGCGACCCTTTAATACAGTTCCTCATGTTGTGGTAACCCCCAACCATAAAATTATTTTCGTTGCTACTTCATAACTGTAATTTTGCTACTGTTATTAATCGTAATGTAAATATCTGATATGCAGGATATATTTTCATTGTTCGCGACCCACAGGTTGAGAACTGCTGTTCTAAGGGAATGCCTGTTTCCAGGTTGTTCTCACTCCTAAGGTGTAGTCTTTGGGGACTCAGCTGAAATCCTGGGGTGATCATCAGGTTCTGTCCACATTCACAAGACCCAGACCCTAATTCTTGTTTTCTTAGCACCGTGAGACCTCTGAGGTCACAGCATAGCTGCCCCTTTTTACATGGCTTTTCTGCCTCTTGGCCTGTGTTACTCAGGATGAAATCCCACTGCCTTGTTTTGTTCTCTAGACCCTTAAAATATCTGAATTTTTTTTTTTTAGCATTTTATCTGTCTTTTATAAGTGTTGTTGGTGGAAAGTTTGGTCTCAAATTTCCACTTCAAGGCTCATGGCTTGAAGTGGAAATTTGAGACTGCTTAATACTATGATTCCAGTGATTTTAAAGATCAAGACAATAGTTTCATTCAAACCATAGATTAAAAGCAGGAAGGTATAGAAATCATACATGAAAAAAAAATGGTAGACATGGAAGACAGATCCAATTTGCAAATAATGGGACTTCTAGAAGTAGAAAAATGAAGACATTGAAGAGAGGCAATAACTAAACAAATAATAGAAGACAATTTCTCTGAGCCAGTTAATGATCCAAAATCTGTACATAATAACTGCTTCCTGGGTTCTAAGTGAGATTGTGGAGGAAAGATATGCATAAAGCATACATTGGTAAATTCCCGAACTCTCAGTGCTTTCAGACAAGAGAAAGCAAACTACTTACAAAGGAAGTTTAATTAGCCTGCTATCAGATAGACCGGCCTCAGAGTTTGCACCCATAACTGGAGGCCAGAAGATGCTGGAATCAAATCTGTGAACTGTGAGGGGACAGGCCTACCACCAAAAATGCACCATCCAGACAGCGGACCACTGGGAGAACATGAATGCAGATGTGCAAGGACTTAGTGACTATCTCTCCTCGCACCCCAACTCAAGGAACTCAAGAGGAATATTGATGGACAGCTCTAACCCACAAGCGGAAACCAGAGGTCTCAAGAGAAGGAAAGATGAAGAAGGAAAGAACTTTGGAAAGGACAATACTATAATGTGTCCTTGAAAGAGAAGGTTAAGGGAAACTTGAATAGTCTTTTCAAGTTAAAAACATTAAACCAGCTCAGCCAAATCTCAAAGTGACGATCGGAGTGAGGGAAGGGAGAGGAGAGTGGGGAAGCTCAGCGGGCCATCAGAGGGTTATCTCTCTGTGTGAAGTACCTTGTACTCGAGGTCATACTAGGACATAGTCTTAAATGGCCCGAGCGCTGGACAATACAACCCCACTTCACACTAGAGCCCTGATGCTTCATAGCTGTGTTTCTCCCTCCTCTTTTTAACACCGAGAAATGAGAAAACCCAGGAAGGGAGGCTGCATGGATGAGGCCCCACTCTGTGAATGAGCAGCTGTCAGGATGTGGTGCTGTCATATTTATAGGCTGAGCGACCTGAATGTCAGCTGTGCTGGTGAGCAAATGCTCCACAAGGCGTCAAAGTAGAATAAAGGGAAGAGACAGCTGTCACGCATCCTTCCCTCTGCTTTTCTCTCCCAAGGTTTCAACGGTTTGTCATGCTGGGCTGTTTGGGTTGAAGTGACACTGCACACGGGAGTCAGGGGACATTTCACATGAGGGAAGCTGGGAAGTCTGGGGCAGGAGGGGGCGGGGCGTTGAAATTGGCTGTCACTCATAAGGGACCACAAGCTGAGAGGAGCTGTTCAGTAACCTTGAGCTGGCACTTGCGAGTCCTCCCAGCCTTCATTTCCAAAGGCACAGCCCTCAGCCTTGTTCACAAGGAATAACCACTATCAGGACGGAGAACAGGGGCGGGGTGGGGTGTGGGGGGGAACTCCTCTTGTTTTGTTCTGTGTGATGAGGGATGATTATTGGCAGAGGAATGTTTGCAATCACATGAACAGAACAGTTGCTGTGGACATCTGTGTTCATGGTTTATGTGATTTTTGTCACATAAAACCTCTCCTCTTGATAACACGATGGAAATGAGAGTCTACACATTTTTTTCCCGACAAAAAGAGGCTTCTTGTGTTTTGTAGTAATTATACGTGGTCATTACAGAAGATGGGAGCAATGCAAAAGGAACAGAGCATATTTTAAAACACCAAGATAGAGCTGCAGCTGGAGGTTTATTCTTCTGGACACGTGGTTCTCTATGTAGATCTGCATAGATCTGATTGAAAACAGTGAGATCTTGCCATAGATGCTAGCATATAATTTGATTTTATTTACGTAACACTACATCCGGGAGAGGCTCTATTATCATAAAATAGGCCTATGTCACTTTAAAAAATTAATTTATTAGGAGATAGGGCTCCTAAGGTGACAGGAGAAGATTTGACGTTGGATGGTGAGCACACCGTGCAATATACAGATCTGGTAACATAGAAACCCACACCTGAAACCTATATGTTCATGTTGACCAATGTCACCCCAATCAATTTAATTAATATTTAAATTTTAAAAATTTATTTTAAATCATAGTTGACATACAATATTCTATTAGTTTCAGGTGTACACTATAGTGATCCAGTGTTTATATACCTTATGAAGTGACCACCATGATAAGTCTGGTGCCATTTAACATCATACATTTTCATGATAATATTAACTATGTTCCCCGTGCTCTACCTTACATCCCGTGACTTGTCTTAGGGTGAAGGGTTAGCTCTCCGTCACCATTTTAATGGCTTCATGGTGCTCTGTCACTTCTATGTATCATAATTTCCTGGTGAGTATGTCGCACGTTGGTAAATGCTGAGTGAGAACGTGTCTGCAGGCTGGCCGGGGACTCCGAGGAGGAGTGGCTGCAGGAGGAAATGGGCCCTGCCGCCGACTCTCTCATCACGTCTGGGAGGAACATCATGCTGGTGGCTCAGAAGCTCCGAGTTCAGCCAGAATGTCAGAGCCACCGGGAGGAGCTAGTGAACACAGCTCAGCAGGTCCTGCTGGACACCACGAAGGTGAGGCTGATGCCAGCGCTGGCTGGCGGGCTGGCCTGGGCAGAGAGCTCATGGCTGGGAGGCCTGGATGGGGCATGCTGCTCCCACAGTGGACACCCTCCCAGGAGAGAGACCTGCCCACGTTCCTGCCAAGGACACAGGCACAGAGTTCATTACCAATTGAATGAATGCCAAGTGTGGAAGCTGCCATAGGGAGCTGAGTAGACATCCTGAGCTGGGCTCTATGATCTCAAACCTATGTGCAGCCTGGGCACCCCCACACTTGTCCACAACCCCTAATGAAAGGTGTCACTGAGGGCTTCATTCCCACCCTACCCTTGGCCAGGAGCTATGTGGAGGAGCTATAGAAACCTCTGCAGCTCTCAACCTGCTTGGCAAACGAGCCTCCAAAATGCAAGTTCTGCTTATTGGCCTACAGCTGGGAAAACCCCGGGGCTAGGACAGCCCCTCAGCCTCCAAATGCTCCCCACACTGCATCCTGACAGGCCACTACCTGGCACAACTCTTCTTGGTTGGCACAGGCTCCCTGTTGGAATGTGTTTGCCATAAATTTGATCAAATATTAGTAATGTTCATCATTAACACTTTAGTAGTGTGGGTTACTGTGGGGTGAATTTGTAATTTAACGGAACCTCATTAAAGTGAGATGGAAATGAGAAGGTAAGAGCCAGAAGGCTTGGGCACCTGATGCGGGGAGGGGAGTGGAGGAGGGGCAGGCTCTTGGAAACGGCTGGGCACCTTCTCTGTGGAAGGGGAGGGAGAGAGCTGGGCAGGGGCGGTCAGGCCGGGAGTCTCAGGGTGCTTCCCGGACAGGCATCTATCTCCCCAGGCCCCATCACCTCATCCAAGCAGCCAGTCCCTCCGATATGCCCTTTCCTTGGTTATGTCGGCCTTCAGGTGGGCGGGTGACGGCCTCCTCTAACCTGGAAAGAGGCACTCAAACCCAGACCGAACCTCTCATGAGATGTAGTTCGGATTCAGGAGGTTTACACTTTCAGTTACACAAGAGTTTTCTCTAAGTGTCACTCCTACGTGACTTGTTCTGGGCGGGGTGGAGGGGCTGAAATTCCGTTCCCTTAACTGTGGGACGTCTGGACGCTTATTTGAAAACAGGTGTGGGGCCAGGGAAGCTCGCAGTCGCTCCAGAAACCTGCAGGACGATCAAGCTCCCTTCTCCTCCCCTCTGCCCAATAGGTGCTGCTCCTGGAAGACGCGGCGGCGGCTCGGGCCGCGGCTCGGGCTGCCGGACGGTGCTTGGCTTGCCTGGACGCACTGGAGGCGGCAGGCACGGGCTCGCCCCGGGGACCCTGGATGGACCTGGCCGGCGCGCTGCTGACCCTGGGCCGCCTGGGCGCGCGCTGGCCCGGAGGACGCCTGCTGAGGAGCCGGGTCCCCGCGCTGCTCGCCGCCGTCCGCGCCCAACTCCCGCGCCCGCCGCTGGCCGCCTGGCGCCGCCTGTTCGCTCTGGCCCGAGAGGCGCTGGGCGAGCTGCTGGAGCAGCTAGAGCCTGGCGTCCAGACGACCCCGGCCTGTGCGCGTGGCGCGCTCCCCCGCCACCTGCGGCAGCTGCGCTCCCTGCTGGCGGCGCCCGGGCCCGAGCGCCTGCGGGGCGGGCTGGACGCACTGCTGGCCGCCGTGCTGGGGCCCTGCATGCGCCTGGCTGCCGCCGCCGCGCCGCCCGAGAGGCTGCGCCTGGTGGCCCCCTGCCGCCGACTGCTGGAGCTGCGGCGCCTGGAGCCCCCGGAGGAGCGCGCGGCGCTGCGGGCCGCCACCGAGGCGCTCTCCCAGGGCGTGCGCGCCGGGCTGCTGCGCCAGATCCTGGGCACGTTCACCGACACGCAGGGTCCTCTGCAAAGGCTGGTCCGCGCCGCCTTGGCGACTGCACCGGTTCGCGCCCCGCCCGGCAGCGAGGCCGGGTCCGAGAGCCTCCAGCTTCTCCTGGCCGCATTCCAGGAGCAGGCGCAGCAGATGCTGCGGGTGGGCCACTTGGCCTTGATTTGCTGTCCCCGACAACAAACCGGCGGAGACTTGGAGGTCACCATGGCAGGCCTCTGGGGGCTTGTGGTCACAGTGCAGCAGCTTTTCTCACAAGGCCCGCAGGGGCCTGGCCCAGACTGGAGCCCCTCCGCCCTGCAAGCCCTCCTCCAGGCCTGGGCCGGGGCCTCTGGGCGCCTATTGGCATGTTTTGATGAGGTTCTCAGTATTCCTGAGTTCCTGAGTGTATCCATTCAGGAAATGGGCAAGCACTTGGACTTCTTCACCTGGGCTTGGAGGAGTGGAGACTCCCGCGAGTTTCCCAGGCTGGTGGCATACTTACAGGGCCGTGCCACACACATCGTGCAGGTGATGAACAGATACGTGGACCAAGATCGAGACCCCATCTTCCGGAATGGCCTGAGAGTCTTGATCCGGCAGCTGGAGCAATCCTCCCTGGTCCTGGGTGCGGCTGCTGAGCACTGTTCAGGTGAGCACAGCGCTCAGGACACAGATGCGTTTCTGATCTTGGCAAAACGTCTCATCTGTGCCGCTCAGAGCCTCCGGGAGGGGCTGGATGGCACGAACCACCCCGATATCCTCAGCCCCCTTCGGGGCCAAGTCCAGAGGGTTGACGTGGCAAAGAAACAGCCTCATGTTCTCCCCAGCCTCTGGGACTCCCCAGCTCCGGCGCTGACGCACCAGCTGGGGCCAGGGTTTGGGAAAAGTGACCCAGGCACCTCCTACCCACCCAGGAACCATCTTTCCAGTCCCTTGAGTCCCAACACCTGTACACAGAGTAGGGGCCCTCCACTCTCCACCGTCAGCAAACTCCCTCTTGCTGCAGAGAGCTGTAGCCACCAGCCCGTGTCTTCAGCCGGCACCACCCCTCAGCAGCCGGGTGTAGCTGTGGCTGCAGCTCAAGAGCCCCTGGCTGGGGAGGGACCACTGGGGTCAGGGAGGATGAAGGGACTCCAAGAGATCCCAGCGCTGGCACCTTCTGCTACTGACCCGGCTGGGAAGAGAGCACATGGCACAGCTGCTGGAACCAGCCGGCTTCTGGAAGCATCTCCCCAGCTCTCTCGGAGAGCCAGGGACAGCAGGCAGGACTTGGTAGCTATGGCTGGTGACTGGTACCCTCTGTGTCAACAGCTGTTTTGTCACAACCCAGCAACTGATCTTCCAGGGAGCACGGCAGTGTTCACGGAACTTCAGCAGAATTTAGCTTCCATGGCTCAACTAGCGGCCAAAGGCGGGCCCATGGGTTTGGGTAAGAAGGACCCTGACGCAGTGGGGCATCCAGAAGCACTTTTACAAATGCAGGACCGATTGGAGGAGGCGGAGGCCCAGGCTCAACAGCTGCTGGACAAGGTTCTGGCCTCTGATGGTCGCCAAGCCACCGTATTGTGGGAGGAGAGCCTTGAGGACAGGTGCCTGCTGTGGTCAGTGGCTGTCCAAGACCTGCTCCAGTGCATGGAGAAGCTCAGCGGGAGACAAGGACTGTTCCTCCTGCCCCTGCGACAGGCTGTGAAGGACCAGCAGGGGCTGCAGGAAGGGTTGGCTCAGGCAGCCGATGTTTCTCAGAGGCTACAGGAGGCTGCCAGGCTGTCCAGGCTCCTGTGTGGGGATGAACAGGTAAAGGGCGAGGTCGCCTTTCTGTGCAGGGAAGTTCATGTGCTCACAGATGCTCTGCTGGACGTGGCGCAGATCTTGGCCTCCTCCCCCAGACCGTCTCCCAGCCTGTCCACACGCTTTGAACTTCTCTGCCTGGAGCTCACCCTCAGAGCCAAGGCCCTGACTGGCCACCTCAGCAGCATCAATGCGGACTATGGACAGGCCCTCCAAGATGCCTTCTTCCCAAGGCTGTCTGTCTGCCAAGACCCCCAGACCCCGGGCCTCAGACCCTGCAGGCCAGACAGCTCCCTGGAAAGGATGGTGTCTGGCATCCAAGCTGTGCAGACGATCGTGGCGGGAGGCCAGGAGGCCGGGCCCTGTCAGGAAGGCCTTCTAGTGGCTCTGGAGAGCATTCTCGCCCTCACCAAGGAGGTGGCCCAGAGGGTCCCTGTGCTCCAAGAACACCCAGAGGCGGGTGGAGCGCACAGCCTGGACTGGCTTCAGTGGGAGTGGGCGGCCAAGGCCCACCACGCCGTGGCCCAGCTCCAGGCCTGGAAAGGTGGTCACAGCAAGGCCTGCAGACTTCTGGAGAGGTGCTTGAAGCCCAGTGATGAACAGGACCCTGCCCAGCCCCAGCTCCACCTCCAGGAGGGTGCCTCAGGGGCTGCTGCAGCGGGCGGTGTGGATTCTCCGGGTGCTGCCCCAAGAGAGACCCCAGGGAGCTCCGCAGGGACCTGCACGGCCGGCCCAGCCATCACCGGGACCATGGCAGCGGACCTGGACACGGTAGGACAGCAGCACCTTTTCTCCTCCCCCTCCTCAGCCCACTTTCTAGGAACCAACGCTGCTGCCGAGTTCCAGAAAAAGCTGTCCCGGTGCCCACGTGGATAACTCCCCCCTGGCAGGCAGCACAGGCAGCCTCTGAGAGCCCAGGGTCGGGAAGCAGCTGGCCTGGGCTGCGCCTGCCTCTGCCATTTCCCAGCCCCGAGTCCACAGAGAAGCTTTGAGCTATTTTGGGCTCAAGATTCTAATCTGGAGAATGGGAGCATTGATACCTTCTGGGCAGAGGGTTCATGAAGCATCCACATGAAATACTTGCACATAGTGAGGGTGTTGTGCGGAGTGGCCATAATTACTGGCCTCCAGGACGTTTGCCGAGTTGATTTTCTTAGACCAACTGTGACCAAAGCCGGTGGGGGACACAGGGGGTTGGCGGGGCCCAGGAAGCTCCTAGCAGAGGGCGCAGCCAGCATTTTAGCAAATCTGCTCTGTCCCCTTTGCGACCTTGTGCTAGGAAGCCCAGAGCCTCCAAACCCTGCCCCGCGTCCTGGCATGAGATGAAGTTGACCAGATCACCTGTTTCTTCACCCCATTGCTCTTTATCTCTGTACTTCCCTTTTCTCATAATTACCTTGAGTCCTGGCCAGTGTCTCAGTGGTTAGAGCATTGGCAGGTGCACCAGAGGGTCATGGGTTCGATTCCTGGTCAAGGGCACATACCTGGGTTGTAGGTTTGATCCCTGCCAGGGCCTACAAGGCCTATGGGGGAGGCAACCAATCAATGTGTCTCACATCCATATTTCTCTCTCCTGTCTCTCTTCCCTCCCCCCTTCCTTCCACTCTCTCTAAAAATCAATGGAAAAAATATCCTCACTCCTCGGGTGAGGATTAAAATAAAAGGTAATTACCTTGAGAAGGGGCCCTGTTCCCAAAGTAGCTGGGCGGGCAGGCAGGTCCCTCTCCAGGCTCTCCAGCCTCCATGGCTCCTGGCCCCTCAGTTCAGATAGCCTGTGGGTTCCCCCTTTTCTGTTTTCCCACTGGTCTTCCTGACACTTAATGCCGCTGACTTCACTGACTGGCACATTCCGTGTCTCTCACCTGACACATCCCCCTTCTCATCAGAACCTTTGCCTCACACACCTGCTGGCGCCCAGCGCAGCGGCACCGGGCGGACACCACAGCACGCTCGTTCAGCCCCCTCCTGCCCACAAAGGGTGTCCTCTCTGCTGCGCAGCTGGAGGCCTCTGGGTGGACAGGCCCCACCTAGGGTTTCTGTTCCAGGCATTCCTCCTCCACAATGGCGCCCGTTCCACAACCACAGGGACGAGGGCTTTGCCCAGGGCCCCTTGTGTGAGGGCACCAGGCCAGGGAGAGGGGAACCAGCCCCATGCTGCGTCTGCCCCACTCTCCCACTAACTGGGGCTCCCGAGGGCAGAGACACCCCTCCACACAGCCCAGAACAGCACCCCCAACCGTGAGCACCTGCCAGAGCCTGCTGAGGCCGACATGGTTTGGGAAGGGGTTGGTCGGCGTCTGGGCACTCGTACGTCACAGCCTGGACATTCTCTATTTTGAACGCGAAGTCAGAGCAGCTACGGGGCCTCCAACGTGGCCCCCCTCATCTCGGAGGAGGAACCTTTCTAGCTTTGGAAGTGGAGGGTCCCTGACAGTTGCATGTGAGACACGAGCTGAAAAGAATATTCCCGACTTTCCTAACCCTTAGCTCAAGGGCCATCAAATCACGTGTTTGCCATTTTCTCCCTGTTTTCGGTCACTGCAGTTGAGTCGTGGTCCCAGATGAGTACTCGGGCCCATCGGGGTCCCGCAGGCCCTCGGTGTCATTGGGCCCCTCTCCAAGGCTTCCCCCTGGTCTGTCGGGAGCAAGGCCAGCAAACAGGCTCCAGGAGGCGGGGGGTGATTTAATTGAAGACACCAACACAGAAAGACGATAGCAAAGCCCGTGACTTCCCCTGTGCACTAGTTTAGAAACACTGCACTGTCAGCGGTGAAGTTCAGGGACCCCGTCTTCCCCGTCTTTAGATCCTTCATGCCAAGCTCAGTGTCTGGGCATCGCAGGTGCACGGTAAGTGGCTTTGATTGCTTGCTAGGATACAAAAGACAGCCGAGAAGTGCAGGAGAGGTTCGGATTTGGGGCAGAATGATTGGGGGGCGGGTGGAGGGTGGAGTAAGTGTTCTGGGTGGGAGGGAAGAACAGCTGCAGTCAGGCCAGGCCATGCACATCCTGCCCCACCCCCACCTGCTGGCTGCTGCCCTGACATCTGGACAGCTTCTGAGTTGAACTCAGCTGTCAGGGCTCTTCCCACAAGCCTGCTTGCTCCTGGGCCAGTTCAGGGCCAAGCACACTCATGAGCCCACACCGCAGCGTGGCTCACCTGGATCCCAGCCTCCGCCGTCTCCTGGCCCCACACTCACATGCTGCTCACTTAACACCGCCTGCACCCACAGCTCTAGGGTACGGTCCACCCACCCCTCCTTGGTGACTGGTCTCCTGACGTCACATGGTAGCGGCAGAGCCTTCCCGTGGGAGTGGAGCGTGACAAACACTGGACACAGCCCGCCAGCCGGGCAGGGGCAGAAGACCACAGGCCACACGCGGTGGCCACTCGCAGCCTGTCCACAGCCCTGTGCGCCCCTGTGATCCCATTCCTCTCTTGGTGGAGAATCTGCTACATTCATAGCCGCAGACCAAATAGGACCATGAACTTAAAGCTCCCAGTTTAGGTGGAATTTACCATCATGTCTGCGGCCTCAGGCTTTTCCAACAGCTCAGTCATATCCCTTCTGAGGCCTTAGTGTGATAGGAGGGGTCGCAGGGGAGACGTGGGGGGCGGGTCCCCTCCTGCCCTCCTGCCCACTCGAACTGGGGCCCAGGCCCTGCCCTGAGGAGCTTGAGACTGGCTGAAGAGGCAGAGCCTCTCTTGAACGTGGTCACTGGATTCACTGCTAAGTGCAGAGCAACTTGTGTGGCTCAGGGCCCGGCTGGGAGTGTCCCGCTGCTTCCTCACTAGGAAACAAGGCAGTGGGCGGGGGGCGGGGGGGGGGGAGAGCATCGCCACTCACAGCAGAGCTGTGAAGGTCTGTCTTAGGTTTCAGGCTAGTTGATGTCCTTCAACCTCAGCTCCCTAGTGGGTTCAAGAAAGGTTATGATTTTGTGAACCATCTCCTTATGTGCCAGTATTTGGGTTCCCAAAGTTGGAACATTCAGGGGTTCCTGAATTTCTTCAAGAACCTGTAGATTCCCCCTTCTCCCAGGTGAGGCCCGAAAAGTCACCGAGGGAAAGACACTGATATTGTAACGATCCTGGGATCGGACAAAGCCAGGTTCCAGTTTATGCAAATTCTGGAGAATGGCCCCTAGGGACAGGGACCCGCTGTTTCCTCTTCTCGCTGTTTTCCTGTGGGTTTGGAGAGATGCTAAGGGCAGCTGGCACGTGGGCAGTCGGAAGCCCTCCCGGTTCCCTCGGTTACATGATGACACGGCCGTGAACCTCCCCTGGCGGTTGGAAGGTCCAAGCGGCAGGCGTCTCACCAGCTTTGTCTTCCTCCTACAGCAGCAGCCCCGCAGCGGCCCCCCCTGCGCCCCTGGCGGCCGGGCCTGGCCGAGGGGAGAGCTGGAGCAGCCCCCGCAGGACCGCAGCACAGACGGTGGGAACAGAATCACCCAGCTGACCCAGGACATGGCCGAGGAGGTGCTCCTGATGGCTCAGAGTCTACGGAGCAGAGGACGCCTCCTGGTACGTGGCCTTCGGTGGTGGAAGGACTGGGCAGGGGGGGTGGGGGAGGAAACGGGTGCCGGGCGCTGCCCTCCAGGCCTGGGGCTCCCTGCACAGTTGGGCCACACTCCTATTCTGCTGCTCAGCACTTAGCATTTTTGCACGCTCCCTCCTGTCTCTGTCTACTGTATCAGCAATGTCACGTCACCTCTCTTTCCCCTTCCTCTTTTGGGCTCAATGACCACAGTTTCGTCTTAGTCACCAGAAAGATAAATTGTCAGAAGCTACAGTTTAGTGAACTCAAGGACTCATTTGTATCCCAGAAGGATGGCTAAGGGGCCATTTACATCCTCTAAATTTGCCCCAAATGGAGGTAACAGAGCCCCGGTTCAGGGCCAGCACGGCCTGGAGGGGGGGCTGCTGCCCGCTCCCACCCTGGCCCTGTCCTCACTCTCTCCAGCCCTCGTCTGGGTTCGGTTTAGTTGAGCAACGTTTACCAACACTGAGAAAGTAAAAGGGTTCATTTACCGAGTGGGGGCCAGAACGGAGAGCTAGAATGGCTCCAAAGCCGTTTGGAAAACTCCTTCCGTGTTGGTCTGCTGGGGACAAATGACTCCCCAAACCATGGCCAGGCTGCGTGGGGCCCCATTCCTCATTCTGGGTAGAAAGGGAGTCCAGGTAATAAGGGTGGATGTCAGGGTGCCCCCGACCAGGTGACTACAAGCCAAACCGAGCAGCCCCCCTGCCACTTCCAGTAGGACCTGCCATTGTCCCATCCCTCCTCCCAACCCTGCCCACTTCAAACAGCCAGTTTCTCATTGGACTGTGGCCCCAAGGTCATTAGGTCAGACCTGGCAGTGGTTACCTCTTTATGCTGACGCCCATTCCCTTTCCAAACATCTCTGATATCCTAATTCATATAGACTTGGGTAGTGACCATGGTGTGTGGTCCAGGGAGCCAGGAATATGCAAATCCTGCGCCCCATGGGGTTCCCTGGGAAATGGCACCTAAAGAAAAACCAAAGGATACATTGTTTAAAACTATGTTTTGCCCTAGCTGGTTTGGCTCGGTGGATAGAGTGTCGGCCTTCGGACTGAAGGGTCCCGGGTTTGATTCTGGTCAAGGGCATATGTCCGGGTTGCGGGCTCGATCCCCAGTGGGAGGTGTGCAGGGGGCAGCCGATTAATGATTCTCTCTTATCATTGATGTTTCTCTCTCTCCCTTTCCTTTCCTCTCTGAGATCAATAAAAAAATATATTAAAAAAAGAAAAATGTTTTTATTGGTTTTAGAGAGAGAAATGGAGAGGGAAAGAGAAATAGAAACATTCATGAGAGAGAAACATAGATTGCCTGCCTCCTGTATGCCCCCCCCCGCCCCCCAGCGGGGCTCGAGCCTGCCCTGACCGGGAAACGAACCAGCGACCTCCTGGTGCATGGGACGATGCTCACCAACAGGTCCACACAGGCTGGGCCCAGAGGATAATTTTAATAGCGAGGCTCATGCCTGGTGAGATGGAGGAACATGAAAAATTCTCCTCCAATTCTCCAATTCCCATCTTCTTACCAACCCGCTTTCAAGCACCGAAATGCTTGGTGCTCTGGAGTAAAAAGGAAGAGTTTGAAATGGTGGTGAGAGGGCCACAGGCCACACAGGGTGGGGGACCCAGGGTCCTGACAGGAGCTGGGAGAGTCTGTGACCCTGGGGAAGGGCGTTAGACCTCTCCAGCGCTGAGGCTGGGTGCAGCTGGAGGACGGCAGGAAGATCGAGGGGTCTCCTTTTTCATTTTAGTCCTCACCTGAGGATATGTTCATTGATTTTTAGGGAGAGCAGAAGGAAGGAGGGGAAGGGAGAGAGAGAGAGAGAGAGAGAGAGAGAGAGAGAGAGACACTGGTTGCCTTCCTCACTCTCTTTGACTGAGGATCAAACCCACAACCTAGGTATGTGCCCTGACCAGGAATCGAACCCGCAGCCTTTTGGTGTACAGGATGTCGCTCCAACTGAGCCACCTGGCCAGGGCAGCACCTCCTTTCTTGGCAGAGATCTACACCAGACTACTCTCTTGTGGTCTCAGTTTTCTCTGGCACCTTCGAGTCCTGGGTTATGACCTTCCATAACTCGAAGGTTATGGATATTCAGCTTGACCTCCTCAGCTGAGCCCCTCTCCTTCAAACTGGAGACCACGTTCAACTGTGTTCACTCTGGGGCTGAAGTAGGTTGTGCCAGGCACTTTGCCACCGATTTCTTAGAGGCAACGGCGACAGCATTGCTCACCCACTTCTTTGTCATTTCTTTGGATATAGACCAAAGAGCAGCTCATTGCCTCTGCCAGGAAAGTTGCGACTTCTGGACAAAACTTCGCCAGGCTTATCCGCATCATTGCTAAGAACTGCATAGACCCCAGGTGTTCGCAGGAGCTCCTGTGTGTCGTGGAGCAGATCCAGACCATGAGCAACCAGCTCCGCATCATCTCCAGGTAGAAGTGCGTGGTGGGACCGGCTAGGGGGGGTCAGTGTGCTCTGCTGTCTCAGCCTCCGGAGAGCTGGGTGGGGAGGAAACTCCTTTTTTTTTTTTTTTTATACTCCTTCTAACGTTTCATCCTCCAAGAGCCCACATTAATTCCGGGAATTTCAAATTAATACAGAGGACCAGAAATGCATTTAAGCCACTCTTGTTTCTCATTTTATCAAAAATATATCGGATGATATATGTAAGAAAGAAAAATAAGACTTAACATGGAGAACCTGTTCCTGAGTAGGTGTGAACATAGAGTAACCATAAGGATTTTCAGGAATCAAATACACAGGCATTGACGCTTCCCGCCTCCCTTTGCAACATCACACACGCATGCTGGTGTTGGCACATCAGGCTCCATCTGCAAAACAAGTCTGTGCTTTATAATTATGTTTAACATTTTACCATTAGTTATCTCTTTGTTTTTATACTAATAATATAACCAAAAAAGCCAGTTATTTCTAAAAATAATTGCAAAGTGGAAGTATTTTCAGAGTTACCTGCACAGAAAAGACTATGCTAGCACATAACTTATGTTAAGACGAATTAATTTAATGTGCCTGAACTCTGGAGGTGAGCAGGATTTTTTTTTATTTTTTTTAAATATATTTTTATTGATTTCAGAGAGGAAGGGAGAGGGAAAGAGAGATAGTAATATCAATGATGAAAGAGAATCATTGATTGGCTGCCTCCTGCATGCCTCACACTGTGGATCAAGCCTGCAACCCAGGCATGTGCCCTGACTGGGAATCAAACAGTGACCTCCTGGTTCACAGGTGGAACTCAACCACTGAGCCATGCTGTTCCTTACCACAGCTTTCGTGTTGACAATATACAATGTCATAAGTATGGACCAGTTTCATTGCAACCCAAGTGCTTAAAGCTGCACTGCACATTCATCAGTAACAGATACATGTCTATACATATAAAAGCCTTAGCAACCGAATGACCGAACAACCGAATGTCTGGCTATGATGCTCACTGACCACCAGGGACCTGGTGGTCAGTGCACTCCCACAGCCTACCTCCCGGGGCTCCTCCCCCCGGCCAACCTCCTGCGGTCCCAATTGGCCCAATTGCTGGCCAGGCTGAGGGAATCCCACCTGTGCACGAATTCGTGCACCAGGCCTCTAGTTTGTAATATTCTGAAGTCATGGAAAGCTGCTAGTTAAAACTGGTATCAATTATTGTGGGTTACAAAAATAATATTGCCAAAATCAGGGTATATAAATTGTATAAAAATAAAACCTGGTTACTTTTATCTAGGACAGTGATTTTCAACTAGTTGTGTTACAAGAGTCAGGCGCACTGACTCTTTTCCCTTAGATTGTCAAATAAAATAATGACAACAGCCAATACAACATTAGCCATCTGGTGTGAATGAATCAAAATTATACCTATTTTTTTTGTCAGATCAACAAAAACAAGTTTTTTGGGGTTTTTTTGGTGTGCAGCAGAATTTTAGTAATTAGTTTCTGTGTGCTATGGCATGAAAAAGGTGGAAAATCACCAGTCTAGGAAATATTTCAGACACATAATCATCTCAAGATTAGCTACTCAAATTTCTCTACTTAAACTACAGGAACTGCAATGAATTAGCACTTCAAATCCAGGTATTGTAAGGGTGCTCGGGGTTTGTTTAAATCAAGTATGGCAGGACGCACTCACAGGGAAATGACTGTCAGAGAGGAGGAAGACCCTCACAGGGCCTAGGAGCAGAGCTACATGGGGCCATGCAGGGCCAGCCAGGGTCCATCAGAAGCAGGAGTGAGAGGGGGAAACAGGCCAGAGACTTACTATGGTTGTCATGGTAAGGAATGGGCAAGAGTGGGTGAGCGAGTTACAGGGGTTTAGGATCGGCTGGTTTGGCTAATTTCCTCGGGCTCTGCAGTACAGAGGCTGCCCCTCCTTGTCTGGTGCCCGGCCCTAGTGTGATCTGTGCAGGGAACAGTGGCCTGGAGTGGAGAGCTCCATGGGGAGAAGGTGGGCGGGGTTTGGGTTGGTTAGTTTGCATACGGAAGATGCACTTGCAGGTGATCATTCACTACCTCCAGGAATTGGCTACCCTTGGGAGGGGCAGCCTTTCCAAGGTGAGCAGGGCCCTAAGATGTCAGTGCTCAGACCACAAAGATAAGGCCTGATTCATAAGGTGGATTTGTCAAGCTCTCAGGTCTGAGATTTTACCAAAGTTCATTACTTAAGTACATCTCTTCAGTTATTTTCATTAAAAACACTTCTTGTTAATTTATAGATACTATATGAGTCATACTTTCTTCGTATCCAATGTACATTTTTATTTTCAAATGACAAATTAGATCATTAGGACATTCTTTCTCTGTGAACGTTCTGACATCGGGCTATCTGAGATTCGCCTCCCACCCCGTGTGACGTCAGCTGCTTTCCTCCTGTAACCCCCAGTGTCAAGGCCTCCCTAGCCAGAAGCAAGTCCTCTGAGGAGCTCCTGCTGGGAAATGCACAGCAGCTCCTCCGGGCCGTCTCCAAGACCGTGAGGGCCGCAGAGGCTGCGAGTCTCAGGGTAAGTGCTGATCCCAGAGCAGGTGCTGGCGTGAAGCACAGTGTGCGGGGCTGTGAGTTGGGTCACAGCCCGACAGGAACATGATGTACTGCATACATGCATGAGGAAACCCCACCTTCTTCTTAGTTGTTAAATTCAACCTGGCCAGGTAGTTCATTTGATTAGAGTGTCATCCCAATACGCCAAGGTTGCAGGTTCGATCCCCAGTTAGGGCACATGCAAGCATCAACCAATGAATGCATAAATAAGTGGAACAACAGATCAATGCTTCTCTCTCTTAAAAAAAAAAATTCAACTTGATTGTATCCCAAACCTGCCACTTGGGTTCCTGTGTGTTTCACTTTGGTTAATTTCTATGAATTGACCTTCAGTTTCACTGATTCTTTCTTCAGCTGTGTTCAGTCTGCAGATGAGTCTGTCAAAGCATCCTTCATCATTTGCCATGTTTTTTTTTATTTTTAGCATTTTCATTCAATTATTTCTAATAATTTTTTGTTCCCTGCTAAAAAATTCTCCATCTGTTCATGCATTTTATCTACTTTTTCCACTAAAGTAATTAATACATTACCCATAGTAATTTTTAACTTCCTATCGGATAGTTTCAACAAGTGGCTTATATCTGAGTATGCGTTGTTTGATTCCTTATCTCTTGAAAGTGAATAGTTTTCTTTTCTTTTTTGCATGTCTCATAATTTCCCACTGAAAACTTGACTCTATGTGTAGACATAGATGAACTGAGTAGTATGTGTGCTTGAAAATGGCACCCCGATTCCCCTAGCCCTTCGTGTGGGGGTGAGTCAGGATTTGAGCTGAGTGTGGCTGCTATAGTGATAGTCACCCTGACGCACTACCAGCTTCAAATGTTCTAGCATTACTTTGTGTGTGGTTGGGGTTTGGGTGTCTATCAATATTCCTGCTCCTCTCTCAGCATGAGGCCTGCTGTGCACCGTGGAGCTGTTCTCCTCCAGGTTCTAGCCTCTCCCACAGCTCACTTGTCACTTGTGACTCGCTGCCTGGAGAGAAGGTGGTTCAGCCCCAGTTGAAGGCAGGCTGGTGTCCCGGGTCTAGGGGTTGGGGCTTTCTCAGTGATCCTGCTCCTCCCCAGCAACAGAAGACTTTGAATGGTATGAATTCAGGACCATTTTCTGCTCCTTCCTCCAGGTAGAGGCCTGTACTCTGTCCCTTTCTCCTCTTGCCATGGCCTTGACCATGGTCCTTCCCGCAGTGACCTTAGGTCTTTGTTCCATAAGGAGACAATGTGGGCAGGGGTTCCTGCCTTTGGTCGCAGTGTCGGCTGCTCCCCTCGCCATTACTAGGGACATTCCCAACCTCCTGCCCTGTCCCAGGTCCTTCCCAGGATCCCCGAGGAGGGCCCCGAGAGCGCCTGAGAGCAGGTGTGGACTGTTCTTGGCTCGTGGCTCTCAGGGGTCCTGTATACTCACACTAGTGTGCACTTGGCCATTAGCAATGTGGTAAGAATTCCAGCTAAAGTCTTCTTATCGGCCTCTGGTAGCCCGTCTTTCTCCTATGCTCTGTCCTAAAGAAGCCAGTGATGTGCCCGTCACTGTGTGAAAGTGACAGTCTCTTCTTAGATTTCAGGCTAGTTGATGTCCTTCAACCTCAGCTTCCTAATGGGTTCAAGAAAGGTTATGGCCCTAGTCGGTTTGGCTCAGTGGATAGAGCGTCAGCCTGCGGACTGAAGGGTCCTGGGTTCGATTCCAGTCAAGGGCATGTACCTCAGTTGCAGGCTCCAGGGCAAGTGTAGGAGGCAACCAATCAATGTTTCTCTCACATGGATATTTCTCTCTGTCTTTCCCTCTCTCTAAAAATCAATGGAAAATACCCTTGGGTGAGGATTAAAAAAATGATGTTGAAGAAAGGTTATGATTTTGTGAATCATCTGACTTTCTTTTTGTTGGGCTGGCGGGGAGGGGAGGGGAAGCAACCCTCTCTCCAGCTTTCTGTGTCCAAGTGGAGGCTGGAAATGGGAAATACTTGAAAGCCTAGCAGAACACCTGTCCAGGGCCTTGACACATGCTTTCACAGGAATTATTCCACCTGGGAGATGTGCCCCTACCCCTTAACTTCTGCCAAATTTCCCATGTCTGGCTCCTATCCTTTAGGCCCAAGCTTAAATTCCACCCCCTCGGGAGATGAAACACCCTCCCATACTCAAACTATATCACACCCAGTTGCCTCTGTTTTAATACCTTATATAATTCCTTGTAGCACTTATCCCAATTTGTAGTTACATGTTTGTCTGTTCCCCCCTCCGCCCCCCTTGTATTTATGTATTTGTCTGGCTCTTTTATTAGGATGTAAATTCCATGAAGTCACAGACTGGGACTAGTGGGCTAGTGCCTGGAGGTGCTAAGTATGTAGAGGGAGAATTTTCATTTTGAGATGCATTCAGTGAAAAGCATTTGAAAAATGTGCATATTTTAGCTACAAGTTTCAGAGTCTTTTGAATATAAAGGAGGTTGAGAGAGAAGCTCAGGCCTGGCCATTAAGGAATCGTGTCCCTCCCTCCAGCACACCACGCCCATGGCCTCCCACTGGTCCTGCAGCCACGCCCACAGCCTCCTGCTGGTCCTGCAGCACCGGCCTAGGCCAGCCAGGCCACATGGCCCAATCTGAGTGTAAGTGAACCTGACAGTGAAGCCGAGCATACACCTGTGTCCTGGCTCTGCTCAGGCCGATGGCCAGACCCTTGGAGCGTCTGCATAAAGTAAAATGAATAAGGCGCAACCCAAACCAGGCAGAATTTAGGGGAAAGAGAGAGTTTTAAAAATTACATTCTCAGAACATCTTATGTTGACGAATGTAAGTCCCTTTGCGCTGTTGCGCTTTTCCTTTCAGAATGAGTGGGTGCCCACCCAGAGGAACTCTCCGAACACCGTTCCTTGGTCTCTGTGAAAGCAAAGCTAGACCATCAGGAAACCAGCCCATCCTCTCAGGAATCCCCGAGAGCTCCAGTCAGCGGACACTGGGAGAGTGTGCAGAGTGTCCCCGGGGCTCACCTGTCTCTCTCTCCGCCAGGGTTTGAGACCGCTGTCCTCAGATGCGGAGGAGCTGGAAGTTGCCGCCTTCTGCATGCAGTGGAGACAGAAACTGCTGCAGCACCGGCTTCAGGAGACCTGCGACCGGGACTGCGATGAGCTGGGCCTGCGGAAAGCCAGCACCAGAGCTCCCCCGACGCTCGCAGCCCTGGCGCCGGAGCATTACGAAAGCTGAGAAACGTCTCCCAGGCTCTGGTGGTGCTGACGCTGGCCCTGAGGCTCTGGTCGCCATGGGAACCAGCCTGTGGGGACAGGCGGTGACAGTTGGGTGGGTGCTGGCTGGAATTAATTTTCTGTCTAACCTGTCTCACAGCCACATTTGCTCAGCCTCGCTGGTGCCCAGATTCCTCTCTAAGTATTGGAGACCTTTGAGCGATGAGTCACCACATTGTCAGTGTCTGCCTCCTGCAAGTGGATGGCCACGCCCGCCTCCTGGAACATCTCACGAGGTATCTCAATGCACCCTGGCTCTGGGTGTGGGCTGCACGCCCGTGGGGATCTGGGACTCTCTGAGCCAGTGATCAAATGAAATAGTAGCCAAGGCCTTGGAGCAAACTGCCCAGTGGGCTGCAGTGAGCGCTGAGCTCCGAAAACCCCACTGCTAGATGGGACGGAGGCTGCTCTTCAGCAAGTATCCGCGGGGCTGCAGAGGTTGGCTCCCACACCGCAGACGTGGAAAGGATTGAGTTCTTACCTCTATGCACTGGAGGGGGGGGGGGGCAGGGAGCCCTGTAGCACTGTGCTGGCCCTGGGGTGACCACTGGCTGATATCCGTCATTCCAATCACGGACAATAACCCTCTGGCCTCTCCCGCTGGGTGTACCTGGGTGCCCCGGGGCCTTTTGGTTGAGAAATGCTCCCAGGGAGCACCAACCAACCTCCCTCAGGACTTTGCCCTCCTCAGTTCTTATAGCTCAAGACCGTGGGGGCCCTTTCTGGCTTCTGATGGGTGGGCACCTCATGTTGTCAGAGAGCATTCATGCCGCACAGACACTGAGAGCCCAGGACAATCAGGACACAGGAAATACACTCACCAGTGACAGGACCGCTGCACCGGTCTCCTCCCAGAACCTCAGCCAAGGCACCAGCGAGCTCATCGTCCACCGCGCGCACGGAAACAGTCCACACACATCTGATCCACCTGCTCTCCGCCTTCTGTTCGGGATTCCCAGGGAGGAGAGAAAAGGGCCTCCTTCCCCCCTCCACCCCTCACCCCGGCTGTCTTCTGCTTGGCCCTCCTTTGGGCACTGCTCACTGATACATTGGAGGAAGAATAGAGAGACTCAGACATCATTTCAAATGAGGTTATGGCACTGCTGCAAAGTCTCATTTTCGAGCGTCAAAGCTGAATATTACCTTCATTCTCTTAGTGTCCCTGTAACAAACTGCAAGAGTCTCTTTCTCTCCTCTGTAATGTCCCAGGTGGATGGATGTCACAAGCCAACGAGGCAATGGTTTGCAAACTTGGAAAAACAAAAGAGAAAGTCCATTAGTAACCTTCAAAATAGCACCCCTTTAATGCCTCTTTCTGATGCTACTTTGAGGAAGGGGATGAGCCTCAGGGAGGTCAAGCGGCTTCCTTCCCTCACTTTTGGAAGAAGTGGTTCCAGGGATAATTAAGGACACTCAGGGGCCCTCAGAAACCTGCTGTGCTGCACGCCTATAAGGTCAATGAACTCACGTGCTCACTAGTGGGCTGTGAGGTGATGCATGTAGATCCCCAGCTCACCGCCATCACCCGACCAGTGTGGAGGATTACTGTCATTATCATAAACTAGAAGCCCAGTGCACAAAAATTTGTGCACTTGGGGGGGGGTCCCTCAGCCCAGCCTGTGCCCTCTCACAGTCTGGGACCCCTCGGGGGATGACCATCTGCTGGCTGAGGCCTGCTCCCCAGGGGATTGGGCCGAAGCTGGCAATCAGACATTCCTCTGGCAGCCCAGCAGCCCGGCAGCCCTTGGGGGATGTCCACTTGCCAGCGGGGAGCAGACCTAAGCTGCAGTCGGACATACTTAGCGCTGCTGAGGAGGCAGGAGAGGCTCCCACCACCACCGCTGTACTGGCAGCCATCAGCCTGGCTTGTGGCTGAGCAGAGCTCCTCCATGTGGGAGCTCACTGACCACCAGAGGGCAGCTCCTGCATTGAGTGTCTGTCCCCTGGTGGTCAGTGTGTGTCATAGTGATCAGTCATTCTCAGTCTTTCTGCTGTTAGGGTCAGTTTGCATATTACCCTTTTACTATATAGGATAGAGGCCTGGTGCACGGGTGGGGGCTGGCTGGTTTGCCCTGAAGGGTGTCTCGGATCAGGGTAGGGGTCCTGCTTGGGTGCCTGGCCAGCCTGAGTGAGGGGCTGATGGCTGTTTTCAGGCTGTCCGCACCCCCTTCAGGGTGGGGGTCCCCACTGGGGTGCCTGGCCAGCCTGAGTGAGGGGCTGATGGCTGTTTTCAGGCTGTCCGCACCCCCTTCAGGGTGGGGGTCCCCACTGGGGTGCCTGGCCAGCCTGGATGAGGGGCTGAGGGCTGTTTTCAGGCTGTCCGCACCCCCTTCAGGGTGGGGGTCCCCACTGGGGTGCCTGGCCAGCCTGGATGAGGGGCTGAGGGCTGTTTTCAGGCAGGCCAAGCCTGCAACTGAAGCTCCCAGTCTCTCCTTTTTTTCTTTTTTTTTTTTATTCTTGGATTTATTTACCTTCTGTAATTGAAACTTTGTTGCAGCTCCAGCTCCGAGGCCAGCTTGCTGAAAGCAGGTTTCTGGGTTTGTTTTGCTTCTATAATTGCAACATCGTTGCTTAGAGTGCAGCTCAGGCGGGGAACCATGGCTTCCTCCATCACCAGGGCAACCAAGCCTCCTGTTCGCTTCAGCTGCGTGGCTGCCGGCCGCCATCTTGGTTGGCAGTTAATTTGCATATCGCCCTGATTAGCCAATGGGAAGCGTAGCGGAGGTATGGTTAATTACCATGTTTGTCTATTATTAGTTAGGATGCTGGGGCAGGGACGTGCCATTGCGGAGGGTGGTCCAGGGCAGAACCACCTCCATGTGAGGGTGTTGGCGAGGCACACGGTGAGAGTGGAATGCTTAAGTAACACTATGCACCATTTGTTCCTTACGGCTTCTAAAATGTAGCCTGTGTGCTTCATCATTTGACATTCACCACAAAGCAGGGAGACTTCAGACTCACTTTGCAGTGTCATTGGGAAGCAGCCCGTCTTTCCCATCTCAGTACTCAGCACCCACTGGCACAGATGAGCACTCAAACACCGGCTCTGAAATCAGGGATGAGTCCTCGTTTCGTCCATGAGGAAGCGATGCCGAGTCCTGACTGGTCCACTGCGGCCTCACGCAGGGTAGACTGTGCTCGCTCCGCTCCGGGGAGAAGTGGCCACAGTCAGAGCTGCTTGGCAGTTAATCCAGGGCTCCCTCATTCTGACTGAACATAGAGGAGAAGCCACGGGACATTTCCTAACAGGTTTCCGACCTCTGAGGGAAGCATCGTCACCTCGTTGTTGCTCCGATCATGCGGGGGAGAGTGACCAGGCTCTCTGAGAGCCTTTCCCACCAGGAGATCTGACTTTGACCCTGGAGTTCCCGCTCTGCTCTAAGCAGCCCATTTGTCAGCAACCTCTCATTCAGATCCTCCAATAGAAAACTAGTTTCTGCTGATGTGAGAGACTTCCCAGAACATATGCAGCACTGGGACACGGCGTGCAGTGCTGCTAGCTGGTGTGGTGCGTGCAGCCTCCTGCTGGATACACTGGAGGACCAGCCCACCCCTTCTCCTTTCAGGAAGGCAGGAGGGGCTCCATTTACTAGCTCTTATATGAGTACACGGCACCACTACACTGTCTTTAACGATGAATGTATTAAAGCAAAGCAATGCACTGTCAGACAGATACTATTAGAAACATTTTATTTAAAGTCAGACAATAGAAAGGTGCCACAGAAAAAAATTACAGGAACTTGCAACAGCAGAATATAACCTTGCAACAGTTGTGAGAATAATAGATATTCCTGATTTTACCAAGTGATTTGCTCATCCTTAAGCAGAATAATTTATCAATTCAGCAAAATCCTCTCATTGCTGGTATCTTTTGAACAAAAAGGAGATTAAAAATTTAGTGAAGCCAATAAACTGGTATTTATGAAAACCTTCCAGAGTGAAACAATTTCGGCAGCATTTCCCCGACATTTATAACTTGGGGAAAGATAGAACTTGGGGAACTGAAATAATGCTAGGAAGTGAAAAACAAACACCCGCTTCATACTGAATAGGTTTCACCTGGATTTCAGCCCATAGATGGTGCTTGAGGAAAAGATAGAAAACAGGCCATGCTAAGTCTGGACACAGCTCCCCCCTACACACACACACACACACACACACACACACACACACACACTGCATCTTAGGACACATTGCCACCAGCACCCTTGCCACGGGCAGGCACAGAAGCCCTGGACTAAAAGCAAAGTGACCTGGGCCCTGGCACCCGAGAGCTATGCTCTTTCTAGTCATGGGTGGGGGAGCATGGGTTTAGGGCAAAGATTGAAGGTTTTTTAAAACTTTGGCAAGTTACGTATACAAATAACTGTCTTGATTGTCACTTTTGTAAGGAAATGTCACCCTACTCCTTGGAGACAGAATCTCCTTATTCAACTTGCCTCTCAGACATTTGGAGGGCAAACTCCTCTAACACAGAAGTGGACTAAAACCTTTTGCCTGCAGTAATGGTTATTATTTTTCACCTCTATTTTAAAAAGCATATAAAATATATAGCCTGTCACTGACAACTAATCCTGAGCTATTGCTCATAATGGAGGTCTGGAACATTTTTTTAAAAAAAGTTGGTCCTTTATTTAATTCCTTTAAATAAACTATACATCAGACCCCTGATAAAATAATATTAGCTGATGCAATCAGGCATCAATTCAAATGGAGACTGCAGCCACGAAATCAAGAGAAGGCTTAGACTAGGAAGGACAGCAATGAGACAATTAGAAAAGAACACCAAAAGCAAAGGTGTGTCGTTAGAGACCAGGGGGGAGGCTACCCACACCCTTGTATGCAACAGCTGGACAGGGAAGAAGGCTGATAGAAAACAATTGATTCATTTGAAACATGGTGTTGGAGGATTGCTTTATGAATAACTCAGGCCACCGGACAGACAAGTGGGTCCTAGAGCAAATTAAGCCTAAAACATTGCTGGAGGCAAGTATGACAAAACTGAAGCTGTCCTACTTCAGGCACATCAAGAGAAGGCAGGCTCTTTGGAAAAGACAATAATGCTGAGAAAAACAGAAGGCAGCAGGAGAAGGGGAAGGCCAAATTCTAGGATAGAATCCGTTAGCCAAGCCACAGGCTGAGTCTACAGCTGCTGGGTGGGGCTGCTGAGGCCAGGACACAGAGGACATCACTCATTTGTGGGGTCGCTGGAGACAACAGTATGTGACACGCAGAGTAGTGAGGCAAGAAGCATGGGCCGGATAATTCACAGAGCTGATTTTCTTCTAAGATGCTATAATTATCTGCATATTAATAAAAAATAAATTCTAAGTTTAAAAAAACAAGAGATTCAAGGTTGAACAAAACTAAGATACTATTGCAAGGACTCACAATCTCGTTTGAAGAATTTCACTGTGCACACACGGTTTTGTCAACTGTAGCATGACTGTTCTGTTCCAAAGGGTGACGAGGGTGTTTAAGGACCAGACACAAGGCCCACACTAGAGTGCAATTCATGACTGAAAAGGTGAATTACTGTTCATGGTGTTAGGAGAAACACGTTTCAGTGCTATTGGAAATTCATTAGGCTAGGCATATCTTCATAATTTTGGTTGATATTTTGAAGATAACTGAAAGGGAGAAACTAGAGAAAGACATTTAAAATAAAAACATAAGACTCTAGTTATGCAATTCCTTCTGGTTACAGAAAGAATCCTTTGTAGATATATAGGAATAAATTATTGATCTATTCAAACCTCCACCACTAAGTAAAGTTACATTAAGTAAAGTCTGGAGGATTCTTAAGAGTTATGAATTATTCTAGAAACATTTAACTCCAACAGAGCTGCTGCAGCCCTGCCTTCACATTGTTCAGTTGATGGGGGAGAGGGGAGAAGCTATGTGCCCAGTGTCTACCTAAAGAGGTATAAGTTATGAGCTGTATTTCTAATGCAATTGCAGAATGGCTTTGCCATATCTGCCCTAATAGTTGATAGCACCTGAAAAATCTAAGTCTGGTTGGATTGTGAGAAGCATTCAAGAAGCACTTAACAAAGCACCCACTGTGTGCCTAGAGCTAGGCTTGTTGCTATGGGAAAACAGAAAAGGAGACACATATGGGTTCTGTTTTCAGAAGCGTAAGTTACAGCTTAAAATGTGGTTTTCATTTAAAAATTATATATTCTAAATATTATATTGATGTTAACCTAATGTCCTTTCTTAGACCCATATTCTTTCCAAAAGAGGCAGGTTAATCTGGGCTTTGTTACTCTAATGGGAGTCTAATTTTTATGTTTGTGAAAGTTATGAAGCAATTTTATATTTATAAATACTTAATAATTCATTTCCTCCTTAAGACTAACTTGTGAGCAGTAAAAATTATCCCCATTTCACAGAGAAGAAACTAGACATGAGATGAAATGCTTATATCATAACAAGAATATGAATTCATGGGCTTTGAACCTCCAGCCCTCATAAGTTCTCCTTTCCTCCCTCTCCCTTCTAATTAATTCAGCAAAGTGGCTTACAATAAGCTCATATAAGCCTTATATGAATACTCATCCAGGATTTATTTACTAAACAACCATTCTTCCAGTCTTACAATAAGGGGGACTAGGAATAAAAACTACCATTTGAAGTCCTATACAAGTCTACAGACAGACAGAAACCTAACCCAACATCATTTCAAACGTAGACTGTTTTGGTTGCAGCCTAATGCTGGGGTGTGGCTCAAGGGCGGGGTCACAGTGGTCCGACGGAAACAGAGTTTGAAATCTCTCTAACACTTGGCTCATCTTCAAGGTTCAGAATGAGGTCCTAACTGGGAAAGCTCCAGAGACAGGAGTTTGGAGCAAAACTAAAGAAGTAATGGGAAAACATTTGCTCTGGGAATCAAAAATCAACATTCTGAATATCCTACTCTATTTAACATCGAAATTGAACAGGCATAAAACTTCTGTCACAAACCAGTACGAATGTTTAAGTCACATCCCAACCAATGAATCCAATCCAGACTCTTTTAAGATGCAGGTTACTTCTGTTATCTATAAATGTTTGGCTTCTAAGAATAGGGACATAACATATTTCTCAGCATACTACAGTATAAATCAAATTCCATAGATTTTAAAATCACAATTCACCTTAAAGAGGAGCTTATTCTTTGGGGAAAATGGCTACTATTAACTTGGTGAGAAAATAGGAAAAAAGAAATATTAAAATAATCCAGTTTGGCCCTGGCTGGTGTGGCTCAGGTTCGGCGTCGTCCCATGGAACGCAAGGTGGCTGGTTTGATTCCTGGTCAGGGCACATGCCTGGGTTGTGGGCACAATCCCCACTAGGAGGCGTGCAAAAGGCAGCTGATCAATGTTTCTCTCTCACATCAATGTTTCTCTTTCTTTCTCCCTCTCCCTAAAAATCAATAAAAATCTTTTAAAAAATAACCGGTTGACAGGATGTAACAATATCTCCTAAGCTAATGTTACTACAATTTAAAAAGCATCACAGATAGAAATCATTATTTTAAACACAGACAGCATATTTCCATATAAAATATATTATTAATTTTGAAAGTCCAAACTTTCTTGTAAAATAGCTTCTAGGACAGTGGTTCTCAACCTTCCTAATGCCACGACCCTTTAATACAGTTCATGTTGTGGTGACCCCCAACCATAAAATTATTTTCGTTGCTACTTCATAATTGTAATTTTGCTACTGTTATGAATCGTAATGTAAGTATCTGATATGCAGGATGTATTTTCATTGTTATAAATTGAACATAATTAAAGCATAGTGATTAATCACAAAAACAGTATATAATTACAAATGTGTTTTCCAATGGTCTTAGGTGACCCCTGTGAAAGGGTCGTTCGACCCCCAAAAGGGTCACGACCCACAGGTTGAGAACCGCTGTTCTAGGACATTAGCTGATGTAATATGGATTCAAGGATACTGAGTAAATGAACATTATTATTTGCATTAATGATTTTTAAACTTTACTTTTTAATTAATTTTTTAACATCTATTTTAGTAGTAAAAATATCTTCTGTTAAGGATTTGGATTACATTTTAGTCTTTAACAAAGATATATATATATATAATCTATACATAATAGCGAAGATATATAATCATATATATGTATAATATATAACTACTAATATATATGATTATATATATGTATATATATATAAAATCTTGTTTTCTGTCAGTTTTATTCATTTCAGTGACTTTTCAATTAATAATAAAGTTTGTTTGAACAGCAAATCAGAAAATACTTTCTATGGTGGCTTTAAACTGCATTTTTAACCTAAAAATATTATCCAGAGCCATTTTAGACAACAATGTAGATGAAGTATAAATAGCAGAAATTCATGTTTCCTTGAACAAAGTGAGCTTCTTAGGTTGGCAGAGTCCTGTTCACTTAACCCTTTGGGAGCGCAGGATCCAAGCAAAAGGTAAAGGGTTAGGCAGTGAACATACAGGGCAGGCTTTAACATTAAACCATAGGTTCCTAGAGAAATATTTTGCTGTATATTTTTACATCACTTCTCAAGGATAGCTGTTCACCCAAGGACTGATATCCATCACTTTCATTATCTCTTGTGAGGAAATGTTCCTTTTCAAGTTGCTGAAATTGTTACCAGCAAACACTGTCATAATCTTTCAGTTCAAGACATCAGTATTAGTATAAACTGCTTCCATTATAAATAATAAATGCATAAAGCAGGTAAGGCTGCTATTATTTTAGACTACAATAAACACACAAGAATGAATATGTTATTTTTCATAAAAATGCAATTTCTAACCAATTCAGGGGATTTCCAAACTCTGCTATAGAACGCCAGTCATGTGAGATCTGAAAGTTTTTTTATTGGTAGCCACACAGTTGACTACAATATCTCTGTGTTTTCTTGCTATTTAAAAAAATATGGAACCTGGACACTTAAAACATTATCAATGCAATAATCACGATAGACTTTCACTGAATCTTTTAAAAGTTTGTAAAAATTGCCAAGGTCATGATGAATACAATTATTGTATCTACATCATTTGAAAAAGTAATATAAATTATACTGCTAAAGACAAAACACATGAGCACACATAAACATCACCAGGTGACAGCAGTAACTCATAACTATTTAATATGAAAATTAATTGTAAAAAGGTATGTCAGAGAACTTGGGAATTTTCACTTCAGCAAAACAATCTACTTATATATCTCTAACTTCTATGATACAATAAAATATTTTTTAAAAGATATGACATTCAAATGCTTCATTTACACAATA
This sequence comes from Myotis lucifugus, assembly GCF_000147115.1. Taxonomy (NCBI): domain Eukaryota; kingdom Metazoa; phylum Chordata; class Mammalia; order Chiroptera; family Vespertilionidae; genus Myotis; species Myotis lucifugus. Next base: position 303,733 of record NW_005871655.1, read on the forward strand.
TTGCCCACATTAATAAAAGTGATGCCCTTAAATATGAACTGTTCTGCTAACTATGATTTAAAATGTTTTATTTCATTTTACATTTTTGTTAGCAGTTATGTGTTGACAGAGAGGATCCTAGTCAAAATACTGTTTCCCAAAAGTAATATACATCATATTGCTTGAAATGAACAACCATATAAAAGTGGTAATCATTTATCTAAACATTGATTAAGAAAGACAACTGGCATATATTCAGGCAGAGTGTCCAGTTCATGATGGTTTATTTACAAAAAAAGTATTTTTACTGAAGCTAACATGATATATAGGTTTCTATGTCACTTGCTACTGTCTCTTAAATTTATAAAAATATTATATAAAATACCACAGCCTTTAGAGGATATAACTTCATGTGGTTCTGATACTAGCAGCTGAAAAGTGTTCATAATTTAAAAATAAATAAACTATAGAGGTAAACCAGTTACAAAACAGCGAGGACTGCTATGGTCACGAGACTGAAAAGAACTGCTTAATTACACAGTAGCTAGCAAAATGGTGAAGCAGTTGGATCAAAAGTTTTAAAAACCTCTTTCAGAGATTTGTCATCTGTTTCCCCACTGGGGTCATCTTCTGGGGTGGGGCTCAGCTGTCCCAGCTGCCTGGACTGCCTGGGATCACTGTACTGGGGTTTCATTAAGCCTGTTAACGCCTGCACAGGAAGGCTGTGCACTGCGGGGACCTGGCCTGCACAGGAGCTGCTGGGGACATGGGCCGGTGCGTCGGCTGGCCCATGGACAGTGGCCTCCGCGTCGGCAGTGGTTTTCTGTGGCAGGGCTGCTTCTCCAGGAGCGCGCTCATTTTTGTCACTGCCTTTTAAACCACCACTTTTTTTCTGGTTCTCTGCATTTTCCGTTGCTGGCTCTGGAGCAGATGATGAGCCAGGCTCCCTAGGGTCATACAAACTAATACCACTGAGAACTGAACTTGGAGTCCCCAGTGGAACACCAGCTGAAGGCGACAGTTTAGGAGTGTAGGGAGGCAAAACCCCAGGCCCAGAGTCGCTGGTTACTGCCGCTGAGGGCTGTGATGCACCAGGGCTTAACCTGGCCAAGTGAGGGGCACACTTTGGTGTATGTGACTCCTTCGTAACTGCTTGCTGAGATACTGTGTTGTGCAGTCTGTGAAGTCTAGGATCACATTTTTTTTGTAGCCTGGGGTCTCCCAATTTACTTGCTGAACTGTGCAAGTCCCCAAAAGGTTCCAGGTAGCCTTCTCTGCTTGTTGTGTTAATTTTGGCTTTGACTGCCAATTTTGAATCCAGGGGTACTGTGCTTTGATGGAGATCGCTTTTCGAATTCCATAGCCTCTGGTCAGCTATTAGAGGGGGCAGAGGTAAGCTGATTGAAGAGACGGGGTCGGGTTTTGGTAAAGGGACTGGAAGTAAGTCCTCTGGAGCCCACACGATGTGTTTTGCGAAGTTGGGCTTGGTGAGTGTGATATCCATTTTAATGTGACTGAACTGCCTCAGCTGCGACCGTGGATCCTGGAGCACTGCCCCGGGGGGAGAGTCCAGGGGTATTAAGGAAGCCTTTTCTCTCAGTTCTCGTTCTGTGTCCTCTTCCTCATCATCTCCTCTCTTGTGTTTGATGTTAGCGCCGGAATGTGCATGATGTAAATCGCACTTTGCTGCACCAGCAGAGGAGCTCGCCTGCCCACTTCCGTTTCCTCTTGGTTTCCTGGGATCCCACACGAGTCTGAGACCCTGTGCGGGAGACTCAGAAGACTTTCTAATGTCTTGTCTTGGGATGGTCCTAAGTCGAGGGTCAGACACCTGGTTCCCTTTACTCTTCTCTTTAGCAAGTCTTGGATCAGTAGGAGTGCCGAGTTCCAAGGAAGACTGCTGCTGGCTCCTTAAAGTTTCTGTTTGTTTCTGTAACGTTTTCAGGATTGCCTTGACACTGCTCCCTTCTTCCTCTTCACTACTGGAATACCAGTTAACAGGATCATCTAAATGCAGACAAAGACTTATTATAAAGAATGAAGCATGCAGATTCGGTCTGAATTAAGATAAAAAAGCACATGCTATTTCTGAAGTCTAACTTCAAGACAATGCATCATAGTCCCTGGCCAGTGTGGCTCAGTTGGTTGGGCATTGCCCCATGTGCCAGAAAGACAATGCCATCATAGAAATGCTAGGGTTTCAACACCGGAACAAGGCAGCATGTGGTATGATGACCATCAATTTGGTTATCACACTCTGGAAAGACAGAGCTGGGATACTGGGACATGTGCAAGTCCTTCCAGCCAGAGAAAGCCAGGGCCTTTCCCGCCAATTGGCCAAGGGAACTCAGAGCGTGTGTGGTGTAACAGGCTTCAGGGAGAAGGCAAAATACTCTGGGGACAGAAGATGAAAAGGTTTTGGATCTCCTTAATTCAAGTAATCCTTAAGCTCTGCATTTATTTTGATAGCAAGGGAGAGATATAAAAATATGTTTGGAAAGACAACATAGCACTAATAATGACAGTTAAGGAAGCCATGGGAACTGAGCAAATGAGGGGTGAGGTGCAGAGCCTTAATTTGTATTTTACATTTTTAGATATTTGACCTATGTGACTATATTAGCTATTCCAGCACTAAATTAAAATTATCAAACAAAACTAACACCCTAAAGTTTATCTACTTGACCTTTATGAGAACACTCTGGGCCTTACTCCTAAAGTCTTTTTATCCCTCATATCTTGTGCACAATGAGTAGACGGTATGATAGGGTGAGTCTCCTTCCTCTCCATTCAGACACATACAGGTCGACACTAAGCTGGAAACACACACACACACACACACACACACACACACACACACACACACACACACCCTAGAACAGTGGTTCTCAACCTGTGGGTCGCGACCCCTTTAGCGGCCAAATGACCCTTTCACAGGGGTCGCCTAAGACCATCCTGCATATCAGATATTTACATTATGATTCATAACAGTAGCAACATTACAGTTATGAAGTAGCAACGAAAATAATTTTATGGTTGGGTCACAACATGAGGAACTGTATTTAAAGGGCCAGAAGGTTGAGAACCACTGCCCTAGAATATCCCAGATCAATAGACCATTGCAGATATTCTTCTTTTACCTCCTTGCACTGCTTACTAATGTGTTTCTACCTCATGGAACTTTAGTGTTACCCTCTTAGTTTGAACAGAGCAGTGCTCACAAAGTAAGCAATGGTGTTTAGGGTGGGGATGTGTCTTAATATAGAATACACTATGTCACAATAGCAAAAGTTTTTTTTGGGTCTCAGGGTATGGAAAACAAAGGTTAGATTCTAGGTCTCCTTCCTTCTTCTCTTGGACCTCCAGGAGGCCTAGAGCTGGGCTTGCAATTCATTTTCAATATTTCTGTAGAGTAACTTTGCTCCTCACAGAAGTTGTTACCTGACCCAAAGAGCGAAGATGCTATTTTATTCTCACTTTCATATGAACATATTTAATAAGCAGTCAAATCCCTTTTGGAATGAGAATGAATATAGAACAGAAGGAAAGTAGAACAGCAGAGGCCAACAGGCAGCAAATATTAGACAGGAAATGATGAGTAACAACTTTTTATCAAGGGACAGATACAATTTAAAGGCATTAAAATTTTATGAATATACCAACAAATACACAAAAATCCTAGCTGGTCAAGACATTTTCTGTATATAGAGAAAACAACCTTTATAAAACATCCTCAGTTGTATAATATTATAAAACTAGAGGCCTGGTGCAAGAAATTAGTGCACTGGGGGGGGGGGGGGTTGTCCCTCAGCCCAGCCTGTACCCTCTCCAATCTGGGACCCCTTGGGGGATGTCTGACTGCCGGTTTAGTCGGACATCTGGCAGTTGCACATCCCTCTCACAATCCGGGACTACTGGCTTCCAACCGCTCACCTGCCTACCTGATTGCCCCTAACCACTCTGCCTGCCAGCCTGATCACCCCCTAACCACTCCCCTGCCAGCCTGATCGACGCCTAACTGCTCCCCTGCTGGCCTGATTGCCCCTAACTGCCCTCCCCTGCCAGCTTGGTTGCCCTCAACTGCCCTCCCCTGCAGGCCTGGTCCCCCCATAACTGCCCTCCCCTGCCAGCCTGGTCACCCCTAACTGCCCACCCCTGCCGGCCTGGTCCCCACCCAACTACTCTCCCCTGCAGGCCTGCCCCCACAACTGCCCTCCCCTGTTGGCCTGGTCACCCCCAACTGCCCTGCCCTGCTGGCCTGGTCCCCCCTAACTGCCCTCCCCTACAGGCCTGGGCCCCCCCACCCCCAACTGCCCTCCACTGCAAGCCTGGTCGCCCTCACTGCTTTCCCCTGCAGGCCTGGTCACCCTCATTGCTCTCCCCTGTCGGCCATCTTTGACCACGTGGGGACAGCCAACTTGTGTGAGGGCATAATGGTCAATTTGCATATTATCTCTTTATTATATAGGATCTTTTATCATCTAGAAAAGTTATTTTCTTGCTTATGAAAACATAAAGCTCTGTAAGACTAAAAAGTTGACTGATAAATGGTTGTTGTTTTTTTAAATGAAAGTTTTAGCACTTAAAGGAATAAATATAAATTGTACAGGAAATTAAGTTATTAGGTATCCCTCACTTCCCTGTGATGTTAAGTAAATGAAGAATTAATGTTACTGTATTTGAAAATATAATGAATATTTATGTAATAGCTTGTAGTTACCTGTTATAGTTTTAGATAGTTATTAATAAATTTTATGTTTCTCTGTCATCGATATTTCTAACTCTCTATCCCTCTCCTTTCCTCTCTGTAGAAAATCAATAAAAATATATTTAAAAAAACAAAACAAAAACATGGACTCAGACGCTTGTATGACAATATTCTTTGCAGCATTATGAAAAAATAACATGACATACCTTCTTCTTTGCTGGGTGCCCTCTGAGGGTGGGTGCTGCTTGGTTCTTCGTCTTCTTGGTATTTCTGAGTAAGTCTGACAAAAAGAGCTCTCTGCACTGCAGGGAGGAGGCCTGGTGCAGGCAGGGGGTCATGGCCTGTCATGTTGCCGCTGCCATCACACCTACTCCCACGGTTAGGTGAGTCTTGAACAATGGGAGGCTGATGCTGAGCAAACTCATCATGCCACATCCCATCTGCACATAATAAAGAAACAGACATTGATTCAAGCACAGTATTCCACGAGTGAGTACCACTGTGAATTATAAGAAATTGTAGCCCTACTAATAATCACATTTGATTAGAAAATTATTATGTGATTGTAAATATTTTTAGAAGTTATCTAAAGTTCTATTGTTAAAAATGTTTGGTTAAATTTGAAGACTTCCCTGGTGTTGCTCAGTGGTTAGAGCATGGGTCCATGATCTGAAGGGTCTCGGGTTTCATTATTGGTCAAGGGCATGTGAATGGGTTGCAGGTTTGATCCTGACCCTGGTTGGAAGACAATGTGTCTCTCTCACATTGATGTTTTTCTCTTTCTACCTCCCTTTCTCTTTTCCACTCTCTAAAAATCAGTGGAAAAAATATCTTCAGGTGGGAATTAACAAAAGAAAGTTAAAACATATTTAAGGTCTCAATTTCATCACATTTTACTTCGATTTATTTATTTGTTTTCACGTAGCTTTATTTAAAACATACTTATTAATGAAAGACAGGACTCTAGCCGAACCGGTTTAACTCAGTGGATAGAGCGTCGGCCTGCGGACTCAAGGGTCCCAGGTTCGATTCCGGTCAAGGGCATGTACCTTGGTTGCAGGCACATCCCCAGTAGGGGGCGTGCAGGAGGCAGCTGATCGATCTCTCTCATCGATGTTTCTAACTCTCTGTCCCTCTTCCTTCTTCTCTGTAAAAAATCAATAAAATATATTTTTAAAAAAAGACAGGACTCTAAATATTTAGCTTGAGTTATTCTGAAAGGTACACTTACCACTAGAGTTACTGGGTGGCTGAAAATTAGGTGCACCATGCTGAGAATAGTAATTCTCATAAAACTCAGCGGGGTTTTGTAGGGACTCATAACTGGTGCTGAGCTGCATTTCACCAGAACCTTGCAGGTGTGATGAGCCTGGAGAACCGTGATTCTCTCTGGGTACTTTCATCATGTGTTCTGGAAAGCTCGGACAATGGTAAGCACCACTCATACTTGGTACTGACAAAGGTCCATCTGGTTGAACAATTACTCCAGCTCCATGTGGACCGGGTGGCAAAGGTGGGCTCTGTGGCACTGGTAGGCCAGGAGGTCCTGCACATGGATGATGTCTAGGGGAGCCTGAGTGCATCACAGGAATACTGTGTCCCTGAGACATATTAGGTTCGGGACCTGGACTTGACCCAGAACTGTAGATATGCTGAGGATGTGGGCTGCTTTCCTGATATTGTGGTCCTGGTGGCGAGTCACTGCTATAAAATGCTGGTGGTCTGTAGACAGAAAGAATAATATTTCTTAGTTCAAAGAAAAGAGGCAAACAAGAATGTCACATTTTTAAATGGTTACATGTGTTTTCCGTATCAGAAGAGAATAGTCTGCTTCTAAGAAGGCATTTATTTCATATCACCTATAGTAACTGGAAGGACCAACATATGCATCCTGCCTGTGTTTTAGCCCATAGTTTTCTAAGTTGCTGCTTATTAACTGTTGTTCTAAAATCATATTCATTACTGCTTTTGAAAAATGCAGAAAGTACAAAGACAAATAAGAAACACCCCTAATCCCATCACCCAGAGATAAATGTTTTGACTGGTTCTCTTCTAGTCCTCATCACTGTGAGGAGGTTCTGAAGCTGGATTCTATAGAGAAAGCCAAGAGGAGGCAGCAGAGGACGGGCAGGAGGATGTGGGAAGAAGCAATCAGGTGTGTGCTAGACAGCTGCTATCTCTACCTGAGCTTACGCACACGATTAACATGGACACAAGTTAGTTTCTTAGTATTTCTAGGGAGAAAATGCCACCGTTTTTTGAAAATGTTAACTTACTTCTTCCCAATCTTATGTGCTAAGTCCACAGTAGGTTTTACAACTATTTCAAAAAGAGATGGGATTTTCTTGAAATCATCAGAGAGATCTGTCTGAAAGTCATCTTCAGGATCAGAAAAGGGAAAGTGCTCTGCTGGGGTTGGCAGGAGGCCCACTCCTGGAGGTGGTTTGGGAAGAGGGGTTATGCCGCGCTTCCTAAGTTCCTCTAACTCTCTTTCATCCTCATTTGTGGGGTCCTCTTCAGTGTTCAACACCTGAAAAAAATTGGCAAAGATTACCACATAAAAACAAACTATCTTCCTCACAGTTAACATTGTGAAGAGTTCAGTAAATTAGTTCTATTAATAGGAAAATGTAACATTAAGCTGCATGGGTCACACACAAACTCATTTTCATAAAGAGAATTAAGTTCAAAGAGGTAAAGAATATTTCTCAAAGTAAACTAGCTTTTTAACAGCAAAACAAGGATGAGAATGAAAGATTCTTAATTCATAGCCCAATATTCTGCTTTTCTAAAACACTGTATTAATGAAAAATGAAAACAACAAATCCCTGACTTATGAGCAGTTTTATAAAACACAATTCAAGTCAAATGAATCTGTAGAGAGACTTAACAATCAAGGAACAAAAACTTTGTTCCTTACTTACTTTGTCCAAAAGTTTCTTCGTTTCTTTTGTCAAATCATCATGTGAAAATTTACACTTGTCTCCTTGGTAACATTTTGCTCCACTATGATAGAACTTGCATGGAAATTCATGTAAATAAAAATATTAAGGAACAGACCAAATAAAATAAAATTCTAATATTTTTAAGCCAAAAAACATAACTGTGCTGAATCAGTAAGACTCCATAATTATATATTGTACTGAATTTTCTATAATCACATCAGATAATTTAAGATGAAATATTTTAGTTATGCTGCAAAATATTCAAAAAATTTAAAATCTCTCTTACTCTATTAAAACTAGAAAACGATTTTAAAAGAAATATAATGGCTATAGTATTTATAATGTTTATGCAAGCCCTGTTACTTTCCACAATAAAATAAAATATAATGCAGAACAAATACATTTTATAGAAAGAACTTATACCTATGAAGAATAACGGGCTTGATATGTCATGTTAAAGTTAACCCAACAATGAGAGCTACAGGCTAGTCTGACTTAAAGGGTAGTCACCTAAGGTTCTGGAGACAAAATTCTAAAAAAAATATTAACTCTAGAAGTATGGTGAAAAATACATCATTTTCACATGGCACATGTTCAGAGAGAATTCCTGGATGGTTTTAGAAAATTTATTACTATAATTATCACACTGATAAGTTCAAAAGAAAAAATTACACGATTATCTTAGCAAGTGCAAATGGCAACTAATACAATTCAAAGTCCTCATTTGATTTAAAAAACTCTTAGTAAAGTAAGAACATACTTAACTTGATTTTTAAAAAAATCTATCTTAAAACCATAGCCACAAGCTAAAGCAAAAGGCCATTATCATTAATATTGTGTACTATGTCTGCCATAATCATCACTATTTAATATTATTCTGGACATGTAGCCAATACAATTAAAAGGAGGTATAAATTATCATATTTACAGATGGTATGACTGTGGGGAAAACTGTAAGGATAGACTGAAAGCATTTAGAAACAGAGTAATAAGGTGTCTGGTTTCTAAAGAAATATGTCAGATCTGAAAAAATGTTTTCTTTTTTTATTGAAGGGAGAGGTAGAGAGAGAGAGAGAGAGAGAGAGAGAGAGAGAGACAGAGAGAGAGAAACATCAATGATGAGAGAGAATCACTGACTGACTGCTCCTGCACACCTTGTACTGAGGATTGAGCTTGCAACCCAGGCATGTGCCTTGATGGGGAATCGAACCGGCAGCCTCTTGGTTCCTGTGCTGATGCTCAACCATTGAGCTACCTGGCCAGGCTGTTTTCTTTTTCTTGAATAAGACATATTTATTAGAACATTTTAATCAGGAAAGGAAGATTGTTTGCCCTACTAATTATTAACCATACTCTTATAGAGGGGACTGGTCAAATAGTAGTATAGAAGCTGAACTGTGCATACAGGGAAATTTAGGCTCTGGTAAAGGTGCCATTTTAATTCACTGAAGATGAGACAATGAGTTAACCATTTGGAAAAAATTAGGTCCTTAATGCACATCATATATCAAAATAGAATCCGTATGAAGTAAATGTTAAAGATACAACCTTCACAATCATAGCTCGATCACATTTTTAGAAAAATTATGTCTAAATGTATACATCCATCCATTCACAAATGCATACATCCAGTCGTAGGAAAAAATCCAAAAGATTTTATGCCATATTGTTAGAATAATTATTCCTGAAGAATGAGATTACTTGGAATTTTTTAAAAAGTTAACTTGAGCTGGAGAAACCAAGATGGCGGCATAGGTAAACACCGGAAATTGCTGCTTCCCACAACAAATTCAAAAATACAACGAAAAGACAAAACAGACATCATCCAGAACTATAGGAAGCCTGGCTGAGTGGAAATTCTACAACTAGAAGGAAAGAGAAAAGCATACCGAGACTCAGAGGAGGTGCGGAAGTAAAGTGCAGAGGTACAGAGGCTCGAGCATGCGCAAAAAGGGGCTGGCACCTGAGGACGCGGCTGTCTTTTTGAATCGGGAGGGAGTCACAAGCTCCCGACTGCTCTGAACTCCATTTCTGAGAAGTCTCTGGGGACCCAGGACTCATATGGGGAGAAACTGGACTGTCTGGCAACAGGCAGAACTTGGAACTTGAGGGTGGCTTTCCCTCAGAGGTGCTTGCAGCAATTACCAGGACACTGAGACATGGGGCCCCTTAGGGCAGGGCTGAGGATCAGCCATAGCTGCTTGCTCCGCCCTGTTGATTCCCTGAGACCCCACCCCACCCAGGCTGCAGCAGAGGCTTTTGCATATGAATGCCCTGGCCCAGGGGTCCTCAAACTTTTTAAACAGGGGGCCAGTTCACTGTCCCTCAGACTGTTGGAGGGCTGGACTATAGTTTAAAAAAAAAACTATGAACAAATTCCTATGCACACCGCACATATCTTATTTTGAAGTAAAAAAACAAAATGGGAACAAATACAATATTTGTATTTGCATGTGGCCCGCGGGCCGTAGTTTGAGGACCCCTGCCCTGGCCCTTTGCAATCTGAAAATTACCTAACAAATTGCAGCTGGGCCAGACAGACCCAGAACTTCCAAGAGAAGGCCCAAGGCCCCACAGCAGCTTGCATTGCTTCACAGCTGGGCCTCATCTGGGCACCTCCAAACCCCAAAAAAGGAAGGGGAACCTGCAGATCTCTTCGTAGCTCCTGCTGAGGCTAAATTATATCCAAGAGCCAGTGTACCCAGTGGTCAGAGTGGGACCATCCAGATTACAACTCCTCAGATCCATAAGGGACACATTCAGGGGGCAGACTCAGTGAGCACCAAAGCCCCACTGAAGCAAGTCTTGATCCAGAAGGGTGTCCTTAGCACAGAAGTTCTCCCACTGCAGACACAGCTGATTCTCACAGCCAAATGGCCTGGAGGTCAATTCCTCCCAGTGATAACTACAACAATCAAGGCTTAACTACAACAAGACTACAACAAGACTGTGCACAAAGCCCACAAGGGGGTGCACCAAGAGTGTCCACCTCAGGTAATTGGGGAGGCTGAGCCACTGGGCCCTATAGAACACCTAGAACACAAAGCCACTCTACCAACACAGAGAAGTATAAAAATGTGGAGACAAAGAAACAGGTCACAAATGACAGAAATGGAGGAAAGCAAACGACTGGATATAGAGTTCAAAACCATGGTTATAAGGTTTTTCAAGAATTTTCTGGAAACTGCCGATAAATTTAGTGAGACCCTGGAGGATATGAAAAAAGACCAACTAGAAATTAAGCATACACGGACTGAAATAAAGAATAATATACAGAGATCCAATAGCAGACAAGAGGATCCCAAGAATCAAGTCAAAGATTTGAAATACGAAGAAACAAAAAATACCCAACTGGAAAAGCAAAAAGCAAAAAGAATCCAAAAATATGAAGATAGTGTAAGGAGCCTCTGGGACAACTTCAAGCGTACCAACATCCGAATTATAGGGGTGCCAGAAGAAAAGAGAGGACAAGATATTGAAAACCTAATTGAAGAAATAATGACAGAAAACTTCCCCTACCTGGTGAAAGAAATAGACTTACAAGTCCAGGAAGCACAGAGAACCCCAAACAAAAGGAATCCAAAGAGGACCACACCAAGACACATCATAGTTAAAATGCCAAGAGCAAAAGACAAAGAGAGAATCTTAAAAGCAGCAAGAGAAAAAAGTCAGTTACCTACAAGGGAATACCCATACGACTGTCAGCTGATTTCTCAACAGAAATTAAGCAGGCCAGAAGGGAGTGGCAAGAAATATTCAAAGTGATGAATACCAAGAACCTACAACCAAGATTATTTTGTCCAGCAAAGCTATCATTCAGAATTGAAGGTCAGATAAAGAGCTTCACAGATAAGAAAAAGCTAAAGGAGTTCATCACCACCAAACCAGCATTATATGAAATGCTGAAAGGTATTCTTTAAGAAGAGGAAGAAGAAAAAGGTAAAGATAAAAATTATGAACAGCAAATACATATCTATCAATGAGTGAATCTAAAAATCAAGTGAATAAAAAATCTGATGAACAGAGTAAACTGGTGAATATAATAGAACCAGGGGCATGGAAAGGGAGTGGACTGACAATTCTTGGGGGGAAAGGGGTGTGGGGGTGAAGAAAGAGACTGGACAAAAATCATACACCTATGGATGAGGACAGTGGGAGGGGTAAGGGCAGAGGGTGGGGTGGGAACTGGGTGGAGGAGAGCGATGGGGGGGGGTGGAGGAAGAGGAACAACTATAATAATCTGAACAATAAAGATTTAATTAAAAAAAAGGTTAACTTGAAAATTATCAAACATATGCCAAAGGAAAGCAAATAATACAATTAGCTCCCTTAGACTGCCCGTGTAAGTTCAATTACATCACCCGGCAATTTTGTGAGATCTATGCCACCCCCATACTCTCCTCAGACCTCTCCATCAAAAAACACTGGAGTATTCAAAGCATAATCCAAACACATTTAATCTGTGGATATTTCCATGTTTATTTCAAACAGATAAGGAATATTTTTCTTAATAATCACAACCTAGCATCAATATGAAAAATTAATACTTTATCTACTACCCTGTCAATATACAAGTATTTTAGACTGTTTCAAAAAAAGCTCTTTTTATAATTGCTTTGTTTAGATTAAGATCCAAACATGGTCCACAAATTGCATCTGGTTAACATATATCTTAAGTTCTTTAGTTGATCTATAGCAGTTCCCCTCCCCTTTTATTTTTATACTAGAGGCCCGGTGCATGAAATTCATACACTGGGTGGGGGGGGGGGGCTCAGCCCAGCCTGCCGCCTTTCACAGTCCGGGAGCCCTCAGGGAAGGGAGGCAACCCAGCGATCAGGGGAAGGCTACACCCCCATCACACCTCTGCTGTTGCCACTGCTGGCAGTGCAAGCCTCGGCCGGCCCTGGTTACCTGTGCCTCGGGCTGGCCCTGGGCAGCTGGGCAGCCACCATCTGAGGCTTGCTTGTACCTCGGGCCAGCCCTGGGTGGTGGGGTTGAGGGGACTGGTTGCTGCCATATTTGAGGGCGTGGCAGTCAATTAGCATATTCCCTCCTTATTGGCTGTGGGTGCCACCATCTTTGAGGTCGGGGCAGTCAATTAACATAATCCCGCCTTATTGGCTGTGGGTACTGCCATCTTTGTGATGCTGTGAGGGTCAATTAGCATAATCCCTCTTTATTAGATAGGATCATTTATTTGTTAATTTTAATATTTGTCATTGATGTCAAAATAAATACTCCCGATTGCATCAAGAGGCATTTGATGCCCAGTTGTTTCTTTTTAGTGTTAAGGTTAACGGGCTGGAGTAGGTGTTGTCAGTCCCATTCATCAATTACAAAATTTCTCATCAACTTTTCATCTAATGGTTTTAATAGCCATCAGTAATCAATGCCCAAATCGATTAATTCACCAAAATATGCAAAATGGTAGGATCTATGTCAGAGTGTGAAGTCGTGTGTAATTGTGCCAACACAGCCCTGCTCTTCTCCACAAGGGTGACCCCATTTCGAATTCCTGTCAACAAAGTCTGAGTGTGTCTATTTTATCACAGCCTTGCTAACAATCTTTGCTGTCCCTTTTTTTGGTGGGGAGGAGGGAGAATTTTTGCAAATCCGGTAACTGCAAATGGTATCTTGGGCATAGATAAATTGCATTTCTCTTATTATGAACTAGAGGTCCAGTGCATGAAATCTGTGCACAGGTAGGGTCCTTCGTGGCTGCCGGCTGGGGCCTCCCTTCTTTCTGCGCTGCCGCCTGGTGGTCAGCACACTTCACAGCGAGTGATCCAACTCCCAGTTTCCCAGTCGAACTCCTGAGGGGACACTTTGCATATTAGCCTTTTATATAGATAGGATTGAGCATCTTTTCATGTTTTGGATCATTTGCATTTCTCTCTATGAATAATCTGTATGTCTTGCCCCATTTTTCTTCTCAATTTTTAGAAGCTCATATATCAAACTTTTTGTGATATAAGTTGCAAACAACTTTTCCCATTTTATTATTTATCTTTTACTTGGCTTATGTCAGATATTTGTATGTAAAATTAAAAATTTTTATGCTGTCAATTTTTCAGTCTTTTCTCTCATTGCTTCTGGATTTTAAGACATACTTCTGTTCTGGAGTATAAAGGAACCCACCCACACACTCCTCTGGTATTTGTATGGCTTTATCTTTACATTTAGATCAATGATATCAGGAATTTTTTACTTTCTTCTTTTACATTATTTTTGAACTAGACAAGACTATTTTAAATTGTATCTGGAAAAATAAACATGAGAATCTACCAAAATCAAGTGTACTGGTGAGGCAGAAATAATCTCATCAAAGCAGCAGAGATAGGAAGATGAACAGGCCATGGGGCCAAACAGAAACTCTAGAACAACACCATACACATAACATTTCATCATAATAAAGATGGAGTTCAGTTTGAGGGAGAAAGGCTCCATTAGTCATCAAAGGCAGTGAAAAACCAGCTTTTCTCTCTCTCTCTCTCTCTCTCTCTCTATATATATATATATATATATATATATATGAACTATAAACATATAGTAAATACCAATTTGAATTTAGATGTATAGATTTCTAAAGAAAGAACTGAGGAAGAATATACAGTGATAATTAGGGGTAAGATTTGATAAGACTCTGATTTTATAATGTTTAACAATGATAATTTATTACTTATGAACCTAAGTAAAAATAATAAAGTCATAACATAAATACAGCATATCCCCAAAAATGTACACACACACTTTGAATAATTATAAAGACAGTATTTATTGAAATACATTTCATTTTCAAAATTGAGCTATCAGCTGTTAAAGCATGTATACATTTTTTAGGGACACCCTGTATTTTGCCAACTCTTTCGGGAACCCATGCTACTGAAATATATATAAGTGTATATTAAATACAAAGTACCTTTATTTCACAGATTTTTCTCCACAGGGATGTTATTTATTTCATTTCCCTAAAGAAAAAAACTCAGCTTGCCCTTCTAAAGTACAAAGGCTGACTAGACTTAGTTTGTGTAATGTGTTGTTTTAAATTTAAAATCAAACTAGGCTTTCTAGGTTGTACTCAGAATTTTTCAAACCCTCAATGATTTTTCAAACCTCAATATTTTGGTTAACATATTTTCAGTAAAGGATATTATGCATGTAAATGCAGTTCTCCCCTTTCGTACAATATCCTTGTAAATAAAATCTGCAGATCTCTTTCCTCTTCTCCAACTCTGCATCATGATCAAATTTACATTGATCTCCCTGTTCCAAAAAGAAAAGAAAGGAGGAAACAAAGAGAAAAAAACAAACAACTGAATTGAATTGTCTCCATGGCATTTCATAGCGGAACTATGGTTCTATCTTCAGTCTTTAAATAATGAGCTAATAATCCAAACAATTCCTTAAGAGTTTTTGCCCAAGATGGTGGGTGTAGCTACTAGTATGTGCAAAGGCAGCACAGTGCAGGCTCAGGGGCATCTGCCCAATCACCATGTCTAGCTGAGCTACTATGGGGACTAATTTAACCATCTGGTGTGGCCGTGTTTACCATGGGTCAGTAATAGTAACCACTTTCTAGGGTTGCTATAAAGATTCAAACATTTAATATTAGTAATTCACTTTGAACAGGACTTGCCACACAGCCAGCACTGTGTTTATTAAATAAAATCTAATTTCAACAAATTACATCAATATCCCAAAATATAATTAAATGAGTTCTGATGAACAGTATTTCCATTAGATGCATTGTGAAGAACCAGTTTTATTACAACTAAATGAGAAATGAAAAAAAAAACACCCAAAAAAGGTTTAAATTTTAAAGAGCATTTTGGAAGTGAAATGATTTATGATACCCCTGTGAATTTACCTTAATACATCTCCCTTCCAGAAAGTATTTACAGATTTGTTTTCCTTTGTGTTCCACTGTGTGCTGATTAATAAATTCCTGAGTCATCACCTTCCATTTTTTCCCTGGTTTATTATACTGCAAGAAAAATTTTTTATTTAAATGCAACATACATTAAATAGGTACTAAAATATACAGTCAAATGAATCTGGAAAGCAGTTCAAATTCATTATTAAAAGTGGGCAAGATGGGACATTCTGAGGTTACTCATTTATTTGGAGATAAATATGCCTTCTAGTGAACAGCGTATGCTAATAGTGGTTGCAAAGAACCCTATTTCTATTTTAAGGAGAATGTATAACTACATTTTAAAGCATAAAATTATGAAAATCTTGAAAATTAACAATAATACTCCATTTTGGCAAAGAAACAATAAAATATAGTGTTGATAAGTATGTTATAAAAGACTTAAAATTTCCATATTGTTTGACACAGAATTTGTGCTTTATAGAATTATTCTAAAGGAATTATCAGGAAGGCACACAAAGATTTATTCATAAATATAACAACGGCAGAATTACTTACATAGTAAAAAAAACCACCACACCAAACAAACAAAAACCCTAGAAACATTCTACACATCCAAAATGAATCCCAATTTTATAATAAAAATAAAAAACAAAAAAATATACCCCACTTTAATAGTGTATGTCTCTAGATGAATCTCTTAAAAATTAGATTATTTTGTACTTTCTTTAGAGAAAAAAATCCTCAGTGAAGATGTATTACCTTTAATTTATAAATTTTAAAAAATTAAGGAAAAAAGTGTATGATGGCAAATCTCACAGCCCTATGTTTTCCTTTGTTCTCCTCAGGTGCCAACTTGACTTCTGTGAGTATAGAAAGACTGAGTCACGACAGGGGATGGGGCTTGGCCGTGCTAAGGACTGCCATTCATGTGGCCATGAAGCAGCACTGTTCACTGAACGCCCCTCATGTGTGTGCCTGGCGCACTGTAGAAGTGCAGTGACTATTTGCTTTCCTGATTTGATTCCAGTTTCCCTTTTCCCTCAATTTACTAGAAGACAGAGAACAATATTGCACAATCTACTGAAATAGGAAATTGCCTCAAAGCAAACACTTTGAGCAACAGATGGCCAGATTTACACCTGATCCTCAATGCTCAGAGCAGAAATATCCATTTTACTGTAAGAATTCTTTTAAAAAACACAATACCAAGAAAACATAATCCTTGAGGTTCTTTTTAAAAATATAAGTATACCTAAATTGCCCCAGGAGAGAATAAAAGTGTCTATACTTTACTCTTACGTACCACTGAAAATATCTTAAATCTATGTAAATTTGATTTACAAACATTTTCTATTTCTGGCTCACTTAGAAAAAGTAGATATAAATGACCAGCTCACGTGTGCCATCTGTATAAAGAATCGTGGCTATAATGAAATAGACAGCTGAAGAGAGTTCATTATGCAAAGCCAGTGAGCCAACCTGAGAAATATACTCTGAAATTAAACAGTAAAAATATCTAGTGATTATCATCAAAGAACCCCCTAAAAATGCACCAAGCAGTACCTAGGCTTTATTAATTTAATGCTGTATGTACTCTCACTTTGTCTCTTTCTGTCAGTCTATGTTACTTTCGAATGATATGCCTCAGTGTTTTAATAGAGGATTGTAGTTTTTGTTTTGTTTTCCAGTTTAGTTCTGCTTAAATGAGTAGAATATATCTCAGTATACATAACTATGAGAACTCTAACTATAATCAAGATAATCTAGAAAACCTAAGCAACTCTAACAAATACAATTTTAGCACAAAATAAAGTGCCCAGAAGATCTGATCTTTCAAGTTTGAGCCTACAGAAGGACCACAAATATCCTCTTATTAAGTAAAACTGAAAGGACGGCAGAAGTCACCGGTTTACCACCCTCACTGGACAGATAATGACAACTGCAGATTAGAGAAGTTAGTGATTTACCAAAAGTCACCTGGCACATTAGCAGCTCTGCAGTAACTCATACATCTTTTAAGAAAACACAGACTCAAGAAAGAAGGAGAGAAGGGAAAGGTGAAGGGAGAGAAGAAAACGCAACCCACTACTGGGTCTTCTAAATTTACTCTAAAGCATGTATTATATTGGTACAACGAACAAAAGCATAAAAGATTTTTAAAAGTATATAAGGAAGAGAAAATGGAAGGATCTACCAGGAAAAGAACACATATTTATGGAAAATTTAATAGCTACCATAAAGACTAAATAATTTTAAGAATTTTATGGCCAACAGAATAAATAGTAAGTCTTTAAAATCCAGGAAAAGTTTGCTTGTTCTGTACCCTTGAGTTTTCAAGAAATTAGTGTAGATGTGCAGGTATTCCTGAACTTATCTGGCCTCTGGGGCTCTTATACTTCCTCAAAAGACTAGGATGGAAGTGGATCTATGCCAGCCACTCAGCATGTCCACCCAACCGTGGATGGGTCTGACCATGAGCACTCTCACCCTTGTTTCCAAGATCACAAAAAGAAATCTCTCATGACAACCAATAAGTGGACAGTCGATGACATATTTTAATCTCAATAAATAAAAAAATAGTCTAAATCTGATGACTGAAAAAGAATGTATTCTGATTTTCTATTACATGACAAAGAATCTTTTAGTTGTAGGCCAGATCTGTAAACATCTAAAATGTTAGCTTGAAGGGGCCCTTACAGTTAATTTAATACTGTATATATTCTCATTTTAGCAAACTGAAGCTCACAGAGACAGGCAGAAACTTGCTTGAAGCCATGCTTTCCTGGAAGCTATTTTTCCCCAGGTATAGAGTAGGTAATGCATGTAAAAGAGGGCTTACTTAGAAAGTATTCATACTAATTTGGTCTAGGGAGTGCAGCACATTCTGGAGGTCAACTGGTATAGAAGATGGACAGGCAGGTTAGAATCACCCAAAAAGATTTTTAACAGTCTATAATGTTCAAAGTTACTATTCCACAGAACATGAACAGGCTTATTTGTGCCTAATCTGAGCAGAGACCTTAATATGTCAATGATGACTGAGAATCCTAAGGGAAGAGTGGTATGTGCAGAGTTTCACAAATTTATCTGGGCCTCAACTTCCTTTTTTAGGCCACACTTACTAACATTTCCCTAAGTAGTATCTTAAGGAATACATATTAAGAAATCTTTACCCATTATCTTTAAGTCCAGATATCAGAAAACCAAGCATTTTAAATTACAATATATTGCTATCCCCTTGCTCTCAACTAAGGTTGCAGCTTTATAACCCACCCTTATCTGTGAATTCAGTCAGACCTCACTGGATCTGTGGGCAGAATACAGTAGCTATACAGTTGAAATGTACACATATGAGTTCAAGTTAATATATATTTATTTGCTATCTACCATATGGGTAGTTCATTAATTCATCTTTCCAACCATTTATATTTCCTTTTCTTCTCTTTTAATGCTTTCAACTTTAGTTAGCTAATTTACTACTGTCTCTCTTCTTGGCTTGCTACATATTGA
This sequence comes from Myotis lucifugus, assembly GCF_000147115.1. NCBI lineage: Eukaryota > Metazoa > Chordata > Mammalia > Chiroptera > Vespertilionidae > Myotis > Myotis lucifugus. The sequence continues at coordinate 322,751 of NW_005871655.1, forward strand.
GCTATTACCATTTTATTGCCATCTGCATCTGGCGAAGACAACTCCTAGGAAAGGAAAGCCCAACAGAGAACAGAACATGTTTTTGCTTTCCAAATATATCACTGTTATTTTGAACTGCTTTCAAACATATCAGTATTATTTCAAAGTCACCTAAATTTGCATCTCCATATTATAATCATGACTAATTCAAAAACAATTACTTTTTTGGAATTTATTTATATTAATTTGATCTGAACTAAGAATGATTCATTTTACTAGAAAAGTAGCATTAAAATCAAATGCTTTATTTGTAGCCAAATAGGTTAAATGATGGAGAAGCTAATCTCCTCATTATGTATAAACTCAGTACCTCTTGAAAGTCATCCATTCCTGAAAACATACTGGGCCCTTTACTGACTCTTCCCCCACGGTCTTTGCGTTTGATTTTCTTCAGCAAACCTCGTCCACGACCAACATTAAAACTTTTAAGCCTCTGTTCAGTACCTAAAAAAGTTAAAATGTACTTCAAATACTATAGAAAAACAGTACAATATATTAGTTTATTGGAAACAGCTGTTTTGTTTTTTGTTTTTTTTGGTTAATTCTCACCTGAGGATTTTTTTTTCCAGTGCTTTTAGAGAGAGTGGTAGGAAAGGAGGAAAGGAGAGAGGGAAGGGAGGGAGGAGGGAGAGAGGGAGAGAGAGAGAGAGATATCAACTGACGTGAAAGAGACACATCCCTTGGTTGCCTCCAGCACGTACCTGCCCTTGACCGGGAATCAAACACAAGACCCTTCAGTGTGTGGCTGATGCTCTAACCACTAAGCACACCGGCCAGGGCAACACCTTATTTTTTAACAGTCTATAATGTACAGTGCATTTTTCTCCTCTAAATTCAATGAAAAAAATTATTTCAATCTTTACATTTTAAAACTTTCTGGGCATTGCTTCTTATACTTTTATTTTGTTTTTTAATCCTCACCCAAGAATATGTTTTCATTGATTTTTTATACAGAGAAAGGAAGAGAGAGAAACTTCGATGTGAGAAACATTGGTCAGTTGCCTCCCATACAGGCCCTGACCTGTATGGGATTTGAACCCCAACCTTTTTTGTATACAGGATGATGCTCCAACAAACTGAACCACCACGCCAGGGCTCTTGTTTCTTAAGGGATGTTAACATTAAGGAAGACAAGGAACAAGGATGTACATGGATGGAGAAGTCAAATCCAGCTTCATTCTTTTCAATTTTCTTTAGAAAAAGAAGGCTTTCAGTTTTTCAGAGAATTAAATATTATATTCATCTCTATGGAAGACACTGTAGGTATTTGTGGTTAATTTATAGTGAATTGAGTTTCTATTGATAATTTTGAGTACATAGCACATATATTTCCAAGTAAAACTTATATCTGTCTTTTACTTTTTTAAAAAAATATATTTTTTTATTATTTCAGAGAGGAAGGGAGAGGGAGAGAGAGATAGAAACATCAATGATGAGAGAGAATCACTGAGTGATGACCTCCTACACACCCCACACTAGGGATTGAGCCCACAACCTGGGCATATGCCCTGACCTGGATTCGAATTGTGACCTCCTGGTTCATAGGTTGACACTCAACCACTGAGCCACGCCAGCTGGGTGACTTGTCTTTTACTTTTGAAAAACTTGCTATTTAAAAGCATCTAAAAAGATAGCCAAATAGCAAAAAGTATTTATTAGGGTAGGAAGTTAAAATACAAAATGATTTCTTATTTTACCAAAGTCATATTGAACTAATACATTTTCTAATGACCTTAAGCCTACAAAATAGGCAATAAATATTCGAATAAAAAGTTTTATCTCATTAAAAGAAATTAAAATGAATATTGTGTGTAGGGACCTGGAGAGTTTTGCATTTTCACACACTAGCAGGGATCATCACTTTTTTAAACAGGCACATCACTTTTTTGGATATCACCTTGCTATATGCATCAAAAATCTTCAAATGTGTGGCTATGTCTTTTGACTCAATTCTACATTTCAGAATTTATTCCTAAGAAATATGTTTGCCAAGATGTTTTCTGATATATGTATAAATATGCAAGATTAATCACAGAATTTTAAAAAACTGGGTGCAACTTAAATCTCAAACAATTACATCAAACAAACCTAACAATTTGTGAGACAAATTATGGTATATTTACTTTGACTAGAATGCAGGCATTAAAAGCTACACATTAACATAAGAAGTTAAGGGGGGTGGGGAATAAAATTACCACAGTATAAATAGTTTTGTTAAAAATAATTGTCAGAAAAATTCTAAAAGAATGTACAGTACACCAAAAATGTTCAAGTAATTACCTCTGGAAGTAGGGATTAAAATTATTTTATCTTTGATCTTTGTTGGATTATCTTGTCTATACATAGGAAAAGTTTTCTGCATTTGGCCATATATTCCTTCCATAATCCAGGAGAAAACAAATGTCAAAAATAAATGTATCACTCAGTTCATTAACAGCACAAACAGAAAGAGCCTGATGGAAAACCGCAGCGGGAAGGGATGAAGAGGCCTCCACGTTCGGGTATTCCCATGCGGAGTTATCTCCACACCACTGTTTGACTATAATTACAGTAGCAGATGCATGGTCAAATTTCTTTTCCTTAGTTCAGCAAAGCCTAGTTTCATATTTTTCAATTAGATTTTGCTAAGAAATAAAAAAAGCCATAGAAATAACCAAATTTACTTATAACTAACTGCTTTTCTCAACAATTAAAGGATAGATTCACACAGTTTGGGTGCCCACTGTTTAACCTCAGCCTCATCTTGCTCCAGTTTTCTTGAGTCGAACACATTGACTGAACATTTCTTAAGCTTGCTTCGACCTTTATGGGGCCCACCATGTCTTTCTATGGTAACTTGCCCTGACCTTCCCAGGGACCATGTGTCTCAATATAGCAGATGAATAGGTAATGACTGTAGAAATTTCTTTAGATTAGGTTCTTATTTCCTATCTTGATATATGTCCATAGTCCTAAGTACACATGCATAGCAAAGGTAACCACATTTTAAAGCCTAACAAAAGAATAGCTTCCCAGCCCTCGCCTGTTTGGCTCTGTGGTTAAGGTGTAGGATCGTGGGTTCAATTCCAGTCAAGGGCACATACCTCATTTGCAGGTTCAATTCCTGGCCTGGTTGGGGCACACTCCGGAGGCAAGCAATCAATGTGTCTCTCTCACATTGATGTTTCTCTCTCCCCGCCCCCCCACTCCCTTACACTCTCTCTAAAAAAATCAATGGAAAAAATATCCTCAGGTGAGGATAAACAAAGAAAGAATAGCTTCCCAAAACACTGTCTTTACTGGTCTAAAGTATATAAGTACTTAGAGCATCAGAGACGATGGAAAAAGGTAGGTTATTTTTTATAAGTACAGTAGTATATTTCAGGGAAAACTATAAGAGGAAAATTGTTTTATACTTTTACATACTTTTAAAATATTAGGGTATCTTTATAATTCAAATATTAAGATTTCATACAGATTGAAATATTTATAGATTTTTGTCCTCAAGGACAACAAAATAAACAAAAATGAATAAACTGATCTTGAAAAGGGGCTAAGAACTCTAAGTTTTTACTCCATCACTACCTATTTTAATAAGGTTCTTATATTCAAAAACAGATTGACAATTTAAAACTTACCTTGCTGAATTCCTTTCATTCTTTGTTTTTTCCCTGGTTCTTTAAAAAATGATGATCCTAAAGCAATACTGGAGGGTTCTTTAGCTTGTCTGTAATGTTTGAGCTGACTGTCAAAATCTTCTTCTGTTTCCTGACTGTAGTTACCGAAGTTGTCATCACTGTAGTTACCGAAGTTGTCATCACTGTAGGTACTGTACTCACCATATTCTTTACTTTTAAATTTTTTGTTATATTGACTCCTCCTTGATGTCATGTAGCTTCCTGATATGTGCCCATGCTAAGTGGAAACGGACAATCCACTGTTAGGATTTTTCAGTTACATACAGGAATTGTAGTAACGTAAGGCCTCTTTTCTCCCCACCGAAAGTTGGAAGAAAGAAGGAGACAGTTATTAGTTCTTGATTAGTACTGATCTAGGACACCATTTTAAAAAAGTTAAAAAGTAAATACTACTCTGATATCATTAAATTTCATAATGTTCAAAGATCCTTGCTGGGATGTTTTATTCACTTTTTGTTTTCCATGTCCCATGTCTCAACATTTGTACATACAGGATACTTATGCGAATTCCTGTCATACATGAATTCCTTAAACAGAAAAAGTCTTTTTGAAAATAAGGAAAAGATAGTAAAATAGCTTGGGGGAGGGATAGAAAAAAATATAAATATATTGTTCTAACATTGAAAAGTTCCAAAATTACATGTTTAAGCATATTATATTTAATAAAAAATGATATGTTTAGACATTTTTCTAAGAAAATATTTGTATCTGAGGTCTAATATTGAAAAATAGATTATTTCTCTAGAAATAAAAGATATCTAATAAATAAACTATTCATTAAGAATTATTTATGACAATATACCTTATTAACTTTATTGCTTCTTTACTAAAGCAGGTGAAAACAGCATACTTTTTAGTCATAGAAGTTTACTTAATGACAGTATTCAAGACTATTTCTATTCACTTTATTAGGTCTATCATATCTTCTGTCAATTTTTTTTTATTATAAGGAAGCAAAAAAGATTGTAATTACAACTTGGGAATCCAGATAAACCCAGTTTATACATTTTAACTGTGATATAAAAATACTGCCCCTGCCAGAATACCAACATGCGACTATGAGTTTTTAATGAAATGCAGCGAAATATTAAGTTCTTTTCAGTAATTAGAAATTAGAGAAAATATGTAATTAACACAATCAAGAAAATCAATTAGCTCATAAATTTCAAATACTGAAGACATTGTATTAGATTTTTTCATTTGTTTTAAGCAGTATTTTTAAAATTTATAAAATATTCTCAAGTCTAGCACTTCAGAAATTCAGAAATCAAAACAGTACTCAAAAGGCATGGTTTCTGATTTTTTAAGCCAATGAAATAAAACAGAAAATGTTTAAATTAAGTTAATTAGTTGAATGGTATCTACTTTTTAAAATAAAAATGTAATAACACTGCCTCAATAATATATCCAATGTTTTATGACTAAAAACTACTTTTAATAGGTGAGTAGGAATTTTTCTCTAGAGATTAGATGTTTATCATAAAAGCTTTTAAGTCTTAATTTAATTAAATTCTCTGATTTGTCATGGTCTTCACAAAAATAATCTTCATATTCCTAGTTTTTAAAAGAATTATCCCTAGCTTTCACTTTATCTTCTCCCTAGTTTTCACAGCGGCAAACATCCTGTCTCAGGGCTCCTTTCCCAGTGGAAGTCTCGTGGCTTCCGGAGGGTCAGAGCCCAGGCTGGCCACAAGCAGCCCCTTTCGTGCTCTAGAAAAGTCTCCTTAGGCTGCACATGTTCATCATCTGAATGAACAAAACACACCAGCAAGGATCTAGCAAGTGTTTTTCAAAGCCCAACTGAAAAAAGATAAAAGAAATGAGAAAAACTATCAATTCTACCACAGGATACAGTTTCTCTGACCACTATGCTGGCTGGTTAGTAGGCCATCTACACTGCTAGAACATCTTGTTTCTGCCAAACGGGAGCTGGCCCCTCGGCAATCTCTGTCAACATGAAATAAGGGACCAGGAGGCCCTGGACAAAGGTGAGGAAAAGGGAACATATATTAAGTCCTCTGGTGTTCATATATATTCTACTTTTGGCCTGTAATTTTGTAGATGTTATATCGTTTTTCTTCATTTCTTTGAGTTCTTGAAACAAAAATTCTTGCATCTCTAGGGATATACAATAGTTGATATAATGACAATAACTATATTGTTTAAGAAAATGAGTCGTTTAAAACAAATGTGCTGTTGTTTGTACATACAAACTGATCCTGTCCTTCACAGTGGCCCCCAAATAAGTTTATATATATTTAAGATATTTATAAACTTATTACAGTACTTCTGCCACTATTTAAAATATTCTGCATCTCTTCTTTTGGAATTACTTTTAGTGACAGCCTACGAATTAAGAGTTTATAAATCTCAATCCTTGATATTTTCTGAAATAGCAATGCCCATCTTGAGCATTTCTTCATTCACTGGAAGAGTATCCAAATGACTTTTGACTATTTCTAAAAAATAAATCTAACTGCAAATGGTGAAATTTAGGTACCACATCAATGTTTGCTGAAATAGAACTAATTTAGAAATTCTGTCATTAGTAGTAAAAATAATTCTAATGAATAGTTGTTCAAATGCTCTGAGAAAAACTAAATTAGGTAAAAGATTATAGCACTTGCAGACAAGCCAGACTGGCAGAAACTGGGCCTCAGAAAGTCTGGGGCTTTTCAGATAGGAGCACACTGATGTGGACACTCTCCAATGCTCCTGAGAGCCCTGATCTTTCTAGCACAAAATAGTTTTTATACTGAAGACTTTGTTGAGACAGTGCAACATATTTAAGATATATATATATATATATATATATATATATATATATATATATATATATATATAGTTTATTATGATGTCTTAAAATATTTTCTTTAAAACACTTCAAATAATTTTTCCACCTAAAGAGGTAGATGTCACAAAATTTGTATGTTGAAGTTCTAACCCCAGTACCTCACAACGTGACTGTATTTGGAGATCAGGCCTTTAAAGTGGTGATTAGGCAGTTAGGATGGGCCCTGATCCACTAAGACTGGTGCCCTTATGAGAAGAAATTTGGAGACACAGAGAGACACCAGGGTTGCGTGATGCACAGAGGGATGACCATGTGAGGACACAGTAACAAGAAGATGGCCATTGACAAGCCAAGGAGAAAGGCCTAAACAGAGCCTTCTCTCTTCCTCAGAGGAAACCACCCTGCCAGCACCTGGATCTTAGACTTCCAGCCCCCAGTCTGAGAGAAAATAAACTTCTGTTGTTTAATCCGCCTGGTCTGTAGTATTTTCTTACGGCAGCCTAAACACAGCAATTCATGGTGTATTTTAAAGCATATATCTTGTAAAATATCTTTGCAAAAGATCAGAAAGCAAAGAATAAAATTGAAAGTTTAGTTTTTCCCTTTTTAAGAAGCAATACCTCAAAACCACAATGAATACCATTTCGTACCCATTAGGAAGGCTAGTATAAAAAAAAACCAACAGAAAATAACAAGTTTGACAAGGATGTGCAGAAATCAGAAAACCTCATGCATTGTTCGTGGGAATGTAACACGATGCAGCCTTTGTGGGAGACAGGATGGTGGTTCCTCAGAAAATTAAACACAGAATTATCATACGATCAGAAACTCCATTCCTATGAGTAGCACTCATGTTCATAGCAATATTATTTACAACAAAAAGTCGAAACAATCCAAGTGGCCATCAACAGAGGAATTAATACACAAAGTGTGGTATATGCATGCAATGGAATATTATTCAGCCTTAGAAAGGAACGAAATGCTGACACATGTGCTGCATCATGGATGAATCTTGAAAAATTTGTAAGTTAATAACAAAAAAACAAATATTGTGTGAGTCCACCTACATAGGCTACCTAGAGTGGGCAAATTCATAGAGACAGAACAGTGGTTACCAGGAGCTAGGGGGGAACTAATGAAGTTTTATTGCTTAATTAGAGGCCCAGTGCACAGACTGGTGCACGGGTGGGGTCCCTTGGCCTAGCCTGCAGCTCTCTGACATGCCCCAAGGGGTTTCGGATTGCGAGAGGGTACAGGCCAGGTCGAGGGACCCCACCAGTGCACGATCAGGGCTGGGGAGAGACCACAGGAGGGCTCCAGGGCGTGTGTGGTCCGTCTCACCCATTCCCCATTGGCTGGACCCCAGCAGCAACCTATTGGTCAGAGCATCTGCCCCCCGGTGGTCAGTGTGAGTCACAGCTACCAGTCAAATGGTCAAACAGTGGAATGGTCGCTTAGGCTTTTATATATATGTAGATAGAAACACAGTTTCTGTTTGGGATGATGAAAAAGTTCTCAAAATGGATTATTGTGAATACGCTTAACACTACTGAACTGTATGTTTACATGGTTAAAACTGTAAATTTCATGTTATGTGTATTTTATTACAATAAAAAAAAAGACAATACCTGAGGAAATGGAATGTCATAATCCCTGTAGAAACCAGTTCTTTTTTTGTGGGAACTTTCTGTATGTCCGACATCTGAATCAAAGCTGTAGTCTGAACTGTCATCACTAGATGGAGAATTATGCTAAAAGAAGGAAAAAACAAATACATTACTTTGCAAAGAAAAGAATATTTAACTAGTAACTAGATAAGCTTATTTCAGCCAGAGGGGCTAATCAATAGATTACATTAGCCTAGTAGGTTCTAAAGTGTTTATTAAAAATTTCTTGCTCCAGCCCTGACCGGTTTGGCTCAGTGGATAGAGCGTCGGCCTGCGGACTGAAGGGTCCCGGGTTCGATTCCGGTCAAGGGCATGTACCTTGGTTGCGGGCACATCCCCAGTGGGGGTGTGCAGGAGGCAGCTCATCAATGTTTTTCTCTCATCGATGTTTCTAACTCTCTGTCCCTCTCCCTTCCTCTCTGTATAAAATATATTTTAAAAAATTTATTGCTCCAAAGGCCACCCCCCAAAAAAATTCTCTAAAATTTTCTGAGGGAAAGCATATCTTCCCCTCATCTCAGGGACTTCATGACAGCATTTTCCTCATGATACTTTTGGCTCAAGGACTTCAAACAGGAAATACTAAATCTCTATGCTCTAAAGAAACCTTAGATATTAGTTAATTTTAAAGGAAATAAAGTTGGTTCCTCGTCACCAAAAAGGGTTCTAGAACATGCGTAGAGTATGAATTAATTTACTTTTACCTAAAATGGCTTTAGAGTTCTTATTCTATTATATAAGTACCCTAAAGCTAAAAGATATTAAAACATTCTAAATTATAAAATAAATCCAACCCATAAAGCTGAACAAAAGTGAAACAGAAACCACCAGTAACTGATAGTGACAAATATCATTCTTCAAGTATAAGTACAATTTCTAAAAATAAAAAAAAAAGAAGTCACCAAATCTCCTCCATCTAGTCAAAATAATTATGTTCCCAGGTTGAGCATTCTTTAAAGAATTCCTAAAGGTCTTATCAGTTAAGAACTGCCTCTGTATTTTATCCTTATTGCATTCCCAGTATCTAGACCTAGAGCAAACTCAGTTAAAACTTGGCTGAGTTAATTGAACTCCGATGCTTTTAGAGTAGATCTGTTTTCCTCTACTACATTCTTTTTTTTAAAAAAATGTTTTTATTGATTTCAGAGAGAGGAAGGGAATGGGAGAGAGAGAAACATCAATGATGAGAGAGAATCATGGATCAGCTGCCTCCTGCACACCCCCTTCTGGAAGTCAAGCCAGCACCCTGGGCATGTGCCCTGACTGGGAATGAACCGTGACCTCCTGGTTCATGGGTCGATGCTCAACCACTGAGCCATACTGGCCGGGCTCCTCTACTACATTCTTAAATGCTTTTTAAGGAACACAATCTGTTTTCCTCTACTTTGTTCTTCAAATGTTCTGGGGTTTAGTTTTATGGTGCTGTTAGTTCTGTTCTTATTGACTCGGTAAGTGATATGAAGAAACCTTTTTACAATTATGCTATGAAATGCTTCATGCTTAACTACCTAATCTTTGTTGGTAAGGGTTTGAAATAAATATTGTCCATTTAAAAGCCAAATTTGTTCAGTCGCTAACAGAAGTCAGCTCCAGCTCAAAGGAAAACTTTTCACTTAAAGAAGATAACTTGCTTAAGAAAGAAGTAGCTCAAATGAAGACTGCTTCAGGAAGAACTATCAGAGAATAGAAGTTCTGCTTAAGGGAGAACCTTATGGGCTCACATATATACTAAGAAGTAATCTTTAACTTGGAATTACCAAGTGGTCTACATTAAAATAGCTGGAAATGCTAATTAAAAGTTATTAAAATTTTAAGTGAAAAGGATGTTATACTTTTTCTTCTTTTTCTGGGTATTGTTGGTATCTGTTCAAAGTGTTTGAAAGTGTTCCTTTATTTTTTGTTATTTTATTTATTATACACTGGTAGTTTATTTCCTTCAATATGCTGAACTTGATTAGTAAGTACTAAAGTTCAAGTCTAAATTATTATGTTTTTTTATAGAACTCTTTACCAAAAAACATCACATCACATCATGGTGAGTGAAAAGGGCAAGACGTACAATTCGAGAACAAATTAACAGGAAGCCACTTGGTGACCTCCTTAAATATTCAAATAGTGACAGAAAGAATTTAGGAACTTCAGTGATTTCCCCAAACATGCAATTCTTTTCACAATTTTTGCTTTTGTATTCTATGGATTTCTTTGGCCAACTATCTAATTCCCACCTATACTTCAAAATTTACCACAAATGACCTCCATGTCCAATACGAAGAGAATGATTTACTAAAGGATATAATAATCAATTAAAATGGTATTTTGGAAGATTTTAGAGTAACATAAAAATGTTTATCTGTAATATTTTAGTAAATATACCAAATATAAAATCAATTAAACAGTATGTCTCCAATGTTAAGGGGAAAAATCACAGAAGAAAAAAGATTTGAAGGAAATATATAAAAATGTTAACAGTGGTTACTCTCGTTAGTTTAATTTTAGGTGGTTTCTTTTTCCTTTTATATTTTTGAGTGTCTTCTTGGAGTAAAAAACTTTTACCTTGGGAAAAAAGACTTAAATTTAAAAAAATGTTCTTACTGACTTAAGAGAGAGGAAGGCAGAGGGAGAGAGAGAGACAGAAACACTGATGATAAACTCTATCGGCCCTGACTGGGAATAGAATTGGTGCCCTCAACCAGGTTCACTCGGGACTCTGCCATTTGAGAAAAACACCTGTTGCCAGTCTGTTTTCTGGAAGTTCCTTTTACCTTCCTTCTGCTTCATTACACAGTTGCTATTTGTGGTTTAGTCTTATCCATTTGTATTTTTGACATTTGTGGGGATAGCTTGTTACTTCATTTTTTGTAGATATTGTAACTTTTTGGTTTTGACAATACCCTAATTGCTTTGTTTTTATGGGGAAAATTCAGAGTTTCAAAAACTACCTGGGTTCTCTGTCAGCATAGTTTTCCTTTCTACTCCACCCAACTCACATTATCTATTCAGCACTCTACTGTTTTCTTGATAGCATTTGTTTATCATGGGCTTACTGCCTCTCTCCTTCCCTTTTCAAGGTAATCCCTATGAGAACAGAGGCCTCTTCACTTGTTACTATAACCCCCAGCACACAACACGGAGACTTCCACAGCAAGCACGTGATGCCTGTAAATAAATCAATAAATGGATGGACAATGCCAATGCGGCTAATCTGTATCTGCAGAGAATGAAACTTTCATTCCCTAAGCTTCAGCATTCTACAAACTTCCATCAACTAAAAAGATTTATTTTAATTTGCATTAAAGCTACCTTATTTTTTAAATCTTTAATTCATATAATATTCATGTTAAAAATATATTAATCACATAAATAAAAGATATAGTCCATGTTTTATAAGAAAATAAGCAATGATTTATACTTTCTAATTTTCAGTATTTTATATTTCATAAAAATTTACTGAAAATAAAAAGTAGATTCTAACTAACCTTATGTTTCTCACGTTTTCTCCTTTTGGATTTTTTCTTTTCTCTTTCTTTCTTGTGTTTTTTTCTTGATTTTCTGTAGGCTTTCTCATTTTTCTGCTTCTCTTCCTGTTCTTGTGTTTCTTCAAATCCTGCATCATCAATTTCACCGTCTTCTAATTCACCATCTTCTCTGTAGAAGACAATGAAAATTTTCAAATGTCCATTCTAAAACAAATCTTACAGGAACATTTCCCAAAGAAAACAAGCAGGTGAACAGAATTTAAGTTATATTAACTTAGATCAGGGTTGGCAAACTTTTTCTGTAAATGACCAGATAGTAAATATTTTAAAATTGCAGGTAACATATAGTTTCTGTTGCAAATTTTTCCTTGTATTTTAATAACTCTTCAAAAATGTAAGAACCAGTCTCAGCAGCCAAAGTTTGCCAACCTCTGATTTAGATTAAGATTATTCTCACAAAATAAATGCAGTACCATCCCAAAGTATTACAATAGTTACCAAATCCACAAAAATACCTAAAACAACTCCAGGAAGGGGTTTTTAACTTAGGGACCTTAGACAGCTAAAAATAGTTTTAAAATAAAAGTGAGAATTAATCTACATTAATTCTTGCCATCAGAATCAACAAGCAAATTGCAACAGGTAGATAAGTAACAAAACCTTTGCCATAAAAGCAGAATAGTAAATTCCTCAACTTGAATCTATAGAAAATATTCAGAGTAATACTATAAATCTAATTCTACTTTCCAAATACTAGTTATCTTTGCTATTGTGGAGGCTGAATCCTAGAAACAAACTTTTATATCGATTATGACATTTTCCTAGTTATAGAAGCCAAAATGTTCATTAATAGTATTTTAAGTGCAAATTAACCAACTGACATGGGAAGATAAATACATAATTTTAACATTTAATCCTGCTTCCATAGTTTGAAAAAAAAATGCGAACTACTACCAATAGTAGATGCTAGTGCATAAAGACAGATGTCTTTGTGTTACTGAAAGCAAATGAGAAGCACCCAAACCATGGTGTATGCATTTAAAAGATACTTTAAAATTCCTAGAAATGTGTGATTTCTAAAATACAAAACTGATCATGTCACAGTATTGCTAAAAATCCTCAGTGATGACGTGATAGCTCACAATGCTTCAAAACAATCCACTGGGAATAGAAGAGGGATTCTCAACAAGATTGGCCATTAGCTGGAGTTGCTGGACAGTGGTATTTGTATATGAGGGTTCATTCTTCTATTATCACGTTAGGATTGACGTTTTCCATGATAAAAAAGTGTTATCAATGATCTGAGGATATCAAAACTCGATATTGCCCAAAGGCTCTTTATCACTGAGTCTCTGCTTACTTGGCTACTTTCAATTTATTCCAAGCCTGAAACATTGCTTTAGAGCAGTGGTTCTCAACCTGTGGGTCGCGACCCCTTTGGGGGTCGAATGACCCTTTCACAGGGGGTCGCCGACGACCATCGGGAAACACATATATAATTACATACTGTTTTGTGACTAATCACTATGCTTTAATTATGTTCCATTTGTAACAATGAAATTGGGGGTCACCACAACATGAGGAACTGTATTAAAAGGTCGCAGCACTAGGAAGTTTGGGAACCACTGCTTTAGAGTCTCTCATTGCCCTGCTCCTCTCAACACCCACCCCCTCACTCCTTCACCTGGCCAATTCCAATTCAATCTTTAGGACCCGGTTTAGATATCACTTCCTCCAAGATGTCTCCACTGACTACACAGGTTTAAGTGAGATGCTCCATCCTAAGTATTCCCCCAATAACTCTCATTTCTGAATCACTGCACTCTACACATTATGTTTGAATGAGTTGTTCACCGGTTGGTGGAAGCAGGGTATATGAGTGTCTTCCAAAGCTGTATCTCTAACTCCTAGCATGGTGCATGCTATTTACATAATAACCAAATATATAACATCCCTAACCCTTGCTATTGTAGAATAGGCCCATGATATTACCCCAAAATGACTGTGAAATCAATGGTATTAGCCCCCAGTTTCTATGATAGAAGCAAAGAGGTATATATCCAGTCAGGTGAACTTCAAAATTTCTTGTGAAGAAGACCTGACATTTTGGCTGTTTTAATTAAAAAATTCTGAACGTTTATAATACACTAAAACCATATGGCCCCAGAAAAATGAGTGCATATATTCACAAAAAGACAAGTATTAGGATGTTCTTAGCAGCTTCGGGCATAATAATGAAAAAAAAATTATAAACAACCTAAATATCCATGAACATGTGAATACATACATAAATTGTGTCATACTTATATAATACTACTAAGAAAAAAATTAACGTCTATACACAATATGAATCAATCTTGTAATTATGAGAAGCCAGACACAAGATATTCATTTGATGCTATTAACATGCATCATGAATCCATGCTTATAGGTCAGAATAGTGATAACCTCAAGGAAGATTGTAACTGACAAATACCAGGTACTTAAGGAGCCTTCTGGGTGTTGAGATATTATTTATACTATCTGTGTGATGATATTATATACACATATACATGTGTAAAACTTCCAAGTTGTACATTTAAGAACCGTGTGCTTATCCTAGATAGTTCAGTTGGTTAGAGCAGTGTAATGATATGCCAAAGTTGTGGGTTTGATCCCCAGTCAGAGCACATATAAGAAGCAACCAATGGATGCACAGATGGGTGGAACAACAAACCCATGTTTCTCTCTCTCTCCCTTTCTCCCAAATCAATAAATAAAAATTAAAGAATCCTGAGCTTTGCCGTCTGTATTTACACCATAACATTTAAAATACAAACAACAAAAAGTCTTATAGGTGGTCATTGTCTCCTCCTACTTGATTCATATTCATAAAACCATTGGTTCATATTCAGCATTTTGACTAGAACTATTTAAATACATAAAGTATTCAAGCTGAAAATGCTGCACAGAATTTACTAGTAAGTCCTCCTGCTTTACATAAATTCTTTTACTGTGAAATATGGGACATTTATACTTATTAGACATAAAACACTGAAATTTTCATTGTTGTTAATTCTCACCTGAGGATATTTTTTTCCATTGATTTTTAAAGATAGTGGAAGGGAGGGGGAGAGACATACAGAGAGAAATGTCAATTGGTTGCCTCCCACACCCACCCCAACTGACGCCTCGGATTGAGCCTGTAACTGAGGTATGTGCTCTTGACCAGAATCAAACCCATGCCCCTTAAGTCAGTGGGCCAACACTCTAACCACTGAGCAGCCTGCCAGGGCAAAACATGGAAATTTTTTTCTTTCTTCTCCCTTAGCCTATTTATCATTTCAGCATTCAAACAATAACAAGTTTAAACTTGTGATTTTGTGCTTAGTAACAAAAAATAGGATAGAACAAGGAAATAAAGAACAATGATCCACACTTCTATGGAATGCTTCCAAATGTTTTCCAACAGCTTTGGGCACATCTGGAAAACATGTGTGGCATAATGGAAAGAGGAGACTTAATGGGAGGGAAGCTGGATTCTAATTCTAGCTCTGTCACCAGAGTAAAATAAAGCTTCCTTAATTGACACCTACTGATGTACCAGACATTAATCCAGCTCTGCAAAAAATTAATAGAAGACATAACAAAATAACCAAGGGTGCTAGCATTCTCTAGTTTGAGTTATCTCAACACTATCATGAAAGCTGTTTTGTTTACTAAACCCAAGATAATTTTTAAACTTTAATAAATCAAAAAGAGGAGTTCCTAGGTCAATTATATATGGATGACTTTTATGAATGTAAAACAGTGATTATGTCCTTTTAAGAGTCATATTCCACTTACAGACATGCAAATAACTGTCCAGTTATTAAACAAAATTACTTTAAAAAATGTTTTTAGTCTGGCTAGCATAGCTCAGTGGTTGAGCATCGACCTATGAACCAGGAGGTCACAGTTAAATTCACAGTCAGGACACATGCCCGGGTGCAGACTCGATCTCCAGTGGGGGGGATGAAAGAGGCAGCCTATCAATCATTCTCTCTAATCATTCATGTTTCTCTCTCTTTCCCTCTCTCCCTTCCTCTCTGAAATCAATAAAAATATATTTTAAAAATGTAAAAAAAGTTTTTATTGATTTTTTAGAGAGAGAGAGGAAGAGAGATAGAGAGATAGAAACATCAATGAGAGAGAAACATCATCCATCAGCTGCCTCCTGCACACTCCCCTCTGGGGATCGAGCCCACAACTGGGCATGTATCCTGACCAGGAATCGAACCATGATCTCCTGGCTCACAGGTCAATGCTCAACCACTGAGTCACGCCAGCTGGGCACAAAACTATGTTTAAAAGAATTTATCTTTTAGACAAATCCATAGACAGAAATTAGATTAGGGGCTGCTGGGTAGATTAGAGGGAAGAATTCAGAGTGATTGCATTTGTTTTTTGAGTGATAAAAATGTTCTAAAATTAAGACAGTGGTAATGGTTATACAACTCTGTGAATATTCTAAAAACCAGTGAACTGCATACTTTAAATGGGTGAATTTTTGTCTCAATAAAACTGTCATTTAAACAAATTATAATAAAGTAAAAAAGGTTTTATCTCTTGATTTAAATATGTAGATTGGAGACAACTGGAAAAAATCATAACACACTGTGGTATACTAGTAAATTAAAGACTGGAATTGGTCAATGTCCTTACTGCCCCTGATATGTTCCTATTTTGAGGTCATTATTCACTAAATCCTCATAAACCGATGTGCCTCAATAGAGGAATCTACCTTTTTCCACTCTGGTTTTGTTGGCTAGTAAAATAAATGAACTAGAACCATTCGGTGTTACCTCCACAGGCAGTTTCTGCTTCTTCATGCTGCCTAAAGGCTCCTGTTACAAACTACAGGTCAGAAGCTGCGTATTTGGAAGAAATACAAAATTCTCACTGAAAGGCGATACCAGTACTCCTGACGGACGATACTACACAGACACTACTCATGAATATGAGCTTCTTGGGATAAGCCAGTGGTTCCCAAACTTATTTGGCCTACCACCCCCTTTCCAGAAAAAATATTACTCAGCGCCCCCTGGAAATTAAATTTTTTTAAAATTTTAATAGCAATTAAACAGAAAGATATATGTATTAATGTTTCTACCGTTTTTGTAAAATATAGTAAAGAAAGGTGTAAATTAGAAACATTGAAGTTTGAAATTATGAAACTATTTATTGAACTCAGAATAGAAAGGTAATACAAAAAAAGTTAAAACAAATGCACCTGTGGCCATCACCGCCCCCCTGGATCGCTGCAGCGCCCACCAGGGGGCGGTAGCGCCCACTTTGGGAATCACTGGGATAAGCTGTATCATCCTAAGAAGGACATCTTCCAGAATGTCCGAGCGACTGTGAGAGGATATCCAGGACTTCTTCACAGTCCGGGAGCAGACATTAGAATAGACTGCTTAATATAAGACCAACAGAACACAAATTTCCTAAATGCTTGAAACTATGCCCTGGTACAACGTCCTCTCTCTCTTCCCACATGATAGGAAGGTGAACTGCTCTTGACCGGCTCCCCGCAATCTTCATGTCTCCACATTGCTATACAGACAGGCCCAACCACAGGTGACCTGAGCCTTGGCAGAGCACCTGTGATCTTCCAGGTATGGAAGATAGGAGGTCCTGGAGGTGCCTCTACAAGACTCGTACCCTCCTCCCTGCTTCATGGAGGCTGCTGTGAGGCAGGTTCTCACCCACCTTGCCAGCTCCTTACGCCACCCCTCAGGCTAAAAAACTGCTTAGCTACAGTATGGAAACTGTTCCTCGTATTACCTATGACCATCTGGCCTCTTAGGGGTCAGTGTTCTGCTAGTTGAGGGACATGCGGAGCTAAAGATGCTGATTGAGAATGCCTATGTAAGTAATGAACTGGCTGAACCTGTCAGCAGACTTCACAGAAAACTCGCTTGAGTTTCCCAGGCTTTGCCTGCACCTTCCCCGATCTTCTCCCTCAACCTGTATAGCTTACATGGGACCCTCTTGATTAAGCTCTGACCCAACTTTCTACCAAACTAGGTACTTCCCCTTAAGGCAAGTAATGGCTGATCATACTGGGGCCATGAAAGAGCTACCTGATATGTCTTTATGATTTTACGTTTGTCCTCAACTGGCCCTTGAACATTTATGTCCTAGATGGCTTATTGTATTTGTTTCAGAAAACGTTTTCCTTTACAAACCACCAGTGGTAAAATCTGGATATCTACAGCCTCCAAAGCATTTTTGCCTTTATCATTTATCGAACACATTTTGACACCTGGAATGTATCTGGTTGGCTGAAACTCCACTTATCCCTTTTTTACAATCTACAGCATTGGCAATTTTTACTTGGCTTGTTTTACTCCTTGAGCCAATCTTAGAATTTGTCAAAGCCTCAACCCAAATACAAATTCTTTCAGGAATGGGACTTGGTACAAGTAATTCCTTTTTGTTTTTACAACTGAATGTGGCTCTTCTAGTCTTCATTTCCTGAATCGACATGCTTACTCATACTTGCGTCATCAAAATCTAACTTGCATATACAAATAACACTTATATGTAACATGTAATAATTAGACATTTATAGATATTTCTTTCCCATGTCCTTCAGGAAGCCATGCTTCTCTGGGAGTATCTAAAAAGACAGTGATTTCTCTGGAGAAAAAACTGTTATTCCCTTTATGCTAGAATCATGAGGGCTCTATTTTCAACTATGGGAGTCATATAACTTGGAAATTTATAAAAATGTATTACTAACATTGAAGGTCTGGGCTGCGGGGTGGGGACAGGCTGGGACAAGTCAATAGGGGGAAAGGGGACAGATGTAATACTTTCAACAATAAAAAATTAAAAAATAAAATAAAAATAAAAGCATGGAACATATAATTCTGTACAAATAGAGATAATAAATGGCTAATGATAATAAATGACTATGTTACTGGTTTACGTAGTCCAAAAAAATGTTACTAACACTGACTGTAAAGGTAAATAATACTGTAAAGCCTAGCAGCAGAACTAAAGTCATTGCTCCAAGTAGTTGTAGGTAACAGCATAGCCCTAGATCCTGCTGCCCATAGAGTAATGAATGCCACAGGGAAAGCTGACCAATCTATACTCAAACTAAATGAAAAGAGAAAGGGCCATCAAAAGTGGACTCTGAAGGAGTCGTAAGATCTGGTCAAAGTGAGGGATTCTTCAGTTATCACTCTAAAATGGCTTCCAGCTTCTCCTTATAATAGTTGTGGCTGCTCTTACTTCTCCAATGCCTGGTCTCCAGTCAGATCCGCTACTGCACAACTGCCATTTCATCAAATGGCACAAAATTTTATCTTGCAACACAAGGAAAACAAAGGGATTCTGATATTTCGTCAAGCTAAATACCAAGCAAGGTCTCTGATCAGAACTTCCACAGAGCTCATAACCCACACAGCAGTGAACCTATAACTGCTGCTCTGTGTGGGTAGGACTAAAGGGTGGGGGAGAGGGACAGTTAAAATAAAACTCTGCCCAGTTCCCCAGCATGTGCACACAAAAGTGTTAACTATAAATCCCTGAGCCTAACAGACAACTCTCATATACCTCAACTATCTCTATAAAGCCTATGTTTTTGTGACATAAGCAGAAAAAAGGGAAGAATTTCTAGTTCCTAAATGAACCAGTAATAACTTAACATCTAGAATTCCTCCCAATATGTAATACACTTCATTCTGTTATTCTCTCCCCTTTCAGCACATAGAAACACACCGAACTCATTTCTTACTCAGCAAACAGATAAAAAAGAAAAAAAAAGCAAGCTCTGGTAGAGTTTCATTCTTTCTTGAAAGCTAATTATAGAGCCTTTTATTGAACAAACTATGAAATATGTAAATATCACAGTTAAAATTCTAAAGATTAAGATGATGCTAAGATTAAGATTAGTTTTCAGAGGGACATGCTAGAAACCTTGGACTAATTCTTAGATGTGAGCTGAAAATTTGGCTCTGCATTTCAAGAAACAAGGACTAGGTGTAAGACAAAAGTGCTTCCAGGACAAAAAAAACCAGACCGCTTATTCAAGAGAATCACATATTTTTGTGGGAGTGAGATCAGAGAGATATTTGTTCTGAGTCCTCATGAAGACACTATTATCTGGCACAATGGATACTATAGATAGTGTTCATATAATCAATTTAACAGCTTATGACTTACAACATACTCCAATGTGAAGAACATGCTGCCACAGTTCAATTGAGAAAAAGCAATTAATTAAACAAACAAATATTGTTCAAGTACACAGTGCCCCATGTTCTGATTTAATCCAGGGATGAAATCCACATCTAGAGAAGTTATTCTCAAAAACTATGTATATAAGAATTTTCTGTCAGAAAAAAAAAAGGCCATGAATTCATTTAGAAAATATTTATTCATCACCTTCTCAGTGGGGATACAATGGCAAACAAGAAAGAGACATGGTTTTCTCTTATGAAGTTTTTAATCTAGTGGTGGAGGTGACAGACAGACATCAAAGAATCACAAAAATAAAGTAACAACCATACAAGTATATGAAAAAGCAGTCGGGGAAAGTCTGGAAGGCTCTCCCTGAGGAAGTCATGAATGAACTGAGATGAAGTTAGCCTGAGAGATTAGGGTGGGCCGCAGGCAAACAGGAAATAGGATGAGCAAAATTTCTATGTAGAACTGAGACAGGAACTGAGACAAGGCCAGTATCACTGGCTCATAAAGAAAAGGGGGGAGGCTGGTTCAAAAGTATGCTGGAGTGACAGGTGGCACTGGACCACACAGAGCTTTGAGCATCCTGAGAAAAAGGAGGAAGCACTGAAGAGTTTTCAGGAAGGAAGGTGATGTAATTAGGCTTCCATTCTCTAGATGTGGAGGGAAGCAGTTCGGACACACTACAGCAATCCAGCGAGAGCCCACAATGGAATGTGCATGGAGATTCTGATGCCAGCCACACCCACTGTCACTAATGAGAACGCCTTTTCCCCAACAGTGTTGAGGCAGAAAAAAATTAGCTGAAAACAACTAATACTGAGAAATCAATAGGCTATTACCATTCAGACAATCCTCCATGAATATTTCAAACATTCCCATAATTTATACTTTTAAAATGTTACTTCATTATTTCTACTGAGGCCATTCCTTTTAGTAGGGTCAAGATTTTCCTTAAAAATAGGCTATGAATGAACAGTGAGTTTATTTTCTATATCTTAGCAGTACATAATCCCAATCATTTCAGCCTCAGAAATGTCAAAGTATGTGTGTGTGTGTGTATATATATATCACCTGCTGGAGGTAATGAATATATCAGTAATGTACTAATGAGACATCTAAATTCAAGCAATGTAACCCCCTAATGAACTAACTTCCAAGTATAAATTTGGTACAGAGTACACCATGAAGTCATAAAAGACCTCTGAACAAAGAAAAGGAGTCCTCAGAGGGAGATTTATGCTTTTATTTAAACACATTTTCAGAAAATAAAAATGATTAAGAATAAATAAGCTATATATACATTCAAATGAAGACCTTGAAAATGGGCAAAACCAAAAGAACAAGAATAAAAATAATAAATACAAGGGCAGAAATCAACAAAATAAAGATAAAAAAATAGTGGATGTAAATAAAGCTTCAGGATATTTTTTAGAGGCAGAACCATCCACCACTCACTATTGCGTACTAGTCGGTCTCAATAGTCCTGCGGTCACTCTAATATAGACATGAACAAAAGAAATGTGATGCCATTTTAGCTGTCTTAAAAGAGGACAAGTTAACTTTGCTGTTTTCCCCACAAAGGCCAAATATTGCCGGGAACAGAACCTTTAAAAAACTTGGGTTGTTGGAGGATTATTGATCCATAACTTTAACAAATAATTTAAAAACAATGCTCAATAACTTTTAGTCTATTCACTATCTTTGATTCCAGCTAATGTGTTCATAATAAAATAATTCTAAAGTTACATCTTGATTCAAAATTTGCAGTAAAAAAACCAAACTAGTGTGATAATTAACAATTATTGAGCACTTACTATGCTGCCAGGTATGTTGGATCAGTTTATTTCATCGTCATGTGAAATCTATGAAATACTATTATCTCAATTAATGAGGCGCAGAAAGGAGACAAAGAGCTGAACTAATTGCTAGCAGATGGCAAAGCTAGAAACCAAACCCAGGCACTCGATTTCCAGACCCATCATCTTAACCATGTTGCTATAACAGCTACACACGTGTTTGTTCTTAGGAAGAACTTGCAAATAGCCCAAACACTTCTCAGCTGATATAAAGATTTAAGAACCTCACCAACTGGCAGGCAGACTATGGGGTTGTTTACTGTAAAATTTTTTCCACATTTTTATGTTAAAATTTTTCATAATAAAATATCGGGAAAAGGAAATTTCATTGATGCAACATTTAGGTGGTATTTTAAGAGATGATACAAAGAACTGTTAAAATATGAAAGCTGCAAAAAAAAAAATCTGAAAGCTGCATTTCTAACATGCAAAAGTAAATGTGAATTACTTCAATTCCACAGGAGTTATTTTAATGACTGTCAGGAAATAGTAGCTACCAGACTAGGCCTGTTAGACTGTCAAAATTTTTATTATACAGATTTTTAAAAAAGAGGTAAAAATACTTAAATGATGCAGAGATGGAAAATGGGTCTCCCTACTTCATTTCAGATCGCAGACAAAGAGTGGTGCAGGGTAGGTAACAGCCTATTAGGTGAAAGCCTCCACATCCAAATCAGAAGAGGGAAAGAAAAGAGGGGAATGCTGGAAGAAATAAAAATGCTGTTTTTACTAAGATTTGCTATTTAATTAAAACAAAACCAGGCTAAGCACCAATATCCAGATTAGAATGGAATACTAATGAGACTGCCAGAATAGCAATTTTCACCTGCAGTTAAAGACTCAAACCAAAAAAATAACACACACACACAATCATCACCATCATCACCACCAAAAACCACCCCAAAATAAACCTTTTAATGAGGGCTCAGGGTTCTGGCAAGTGAAGTCACCTGTGTCTGGAAATTAGAGTAGGAATGTTAAACAAGAACAATAACCAACAACAGATTTCTTAAAAGGACTAATGTTTTAAATTCATGGCATGTTAAAACTGAATACTTAAGACATTCATAGTAGGGTAGAACAGAAGCTCTAGAGCTGGAAAGATCTGGGTTCAAGTCTTGTTTCCCAAGTCTTATACTACCTTGAACTTGAACAAATTATCTCACAAGTTCTTATATGAACTTGAACAAATTATCTCACACTCAAATACTTAGGTTCCTCATCTATAAAATGGGATTAACCAATTTACCATTGCAGAGTTAAAGATAAAGATAGTTAGGATAAACCACTTATCACTATACCTGGCAGACAATCCTCAACTAAAATTTCCTTTCCTCTTGTGATTTACTTGAAATAGAACATTTGAATAAAATGGGCATGCTAGGCTACAGTTACTTTCACTGAAATTGGGGAAAGTTATAAATCCAAGAGGCATGGATTTTAAGGAGAAATTGCCCAGAGAATAAATTACCAAAACAAGGAAAAGCAGAAAGGAAGATGGAGTGCACCAAGTTTGAAGTCTGTTCATGAGGGCATTTCTGCCTTTCCTACAGCGTGTGTCAAAGCTCCCATATTTCCAGTCTCCTTAATGTAACAAAATACAAGACGGAATGTAGCACCTAGTGTTCAGAGTGGCTATGGTGACAAGAGATATTCATGATGACCCAAAGTAACTTAGAAAATGATAAATCAGTAACTATTTAGTAAGATAGGAAAGCACACCAAGTATTTTATTTACAAAGAGTTCCTTTGAAAATATTTACAATAAAATTGGCTGCTGATAAAATGTTAATTCCCAACCCCTACTCAATGCCAGAAGAAAAATTAAGAATTTTAAAATATAGCCTTAAACTTGTATATTTGACATTATGAAGGAAAAGCATTCCATTCCTCAAACAGCCTTTATGCCATAAGCAGAGACAATTACATGACTCAAAACTGTGAACTCACTTGCCATAGTTTTTTTAAAAATATATTTTATTGCTCTCAGAGAGGGTGAGGGAGAGAGAAATAGAAACATTAATGATAAGAATCTATTCAGGACCTATTGTGTGCACTTACAGCAATCACAGAAGCAACCTAACAATAGGCAGTGTTGAAAATTATTATTACTCTACTGTCATGCCCTATTTTTAAAATTAGACCACAACTTTTATAATAATAAATTATAATTTAAAGAATATTTAAGGTTTATTAACATATTCCAGAAATTTAATATATGATGCTAGCTTCAGCCCCAGCTTTGGTCAAATACTGGCGTTCACACTTGGACATTAGGCTTTTAAAAAATGTATATTTGGTGCAATATATTTATACTGTCAAAAGATGTAGGTATTTCTTACTTATTAATTTTCATTTTTCAGTTCGCAGGCTGACACTTTATCCACTGAGCCAAACCAGTTAGGGCTCATTTTCATTTTTACTTGCTTACCCAAACTATAATTTTTAAACAGACTCCTATGTTCTCCAAGGGTAGAAATCAACCCACACCCTTCTTTATGGGCTAGTATAGAAGTTATAAAGAACTCAACCCCACACATGTACCAGTGATCTAACAATATTTTATTGTCAGTTATTCTGATCTCTATGCATTTTCAATGAATTCCCTTAACAGACTGAAACTTGTGTTTTTAATAGCTAAAAATTTGCAGACTTAAGTTAAATTTATTCCATATTCTCTTGAATTATATGAAAAATCCATATTCTTTACAAATTCAATTTTTAATGCTTTAGATTCAGAAAAATGCTGTCATATAAGATGAATTTTAATGACCAGGATGAAATTATCTGTGATCAAATAATACCTTAAAAAAAACAACAAAAAACACCCCAAACCACTTAAGTGTCCAAAACCCAACCCAGCATCTGATAGCAGATTTACTATCATTAGGAGGCAATGGAAGCAAGAGAGAGGACTGAAACCGAATGCCACAGACACAGACTGTATTTCTCACTCAGCTGTTTAGTCAACTTGGACAAGTTACTTACCCTCTGAATCTGTTTCCTAAACTATAAAATGAAGACATTAATATTTATTTTGTCATATGGACCAAAGGAATTAAAGTATGTGAGTTATAAACAATATATGTAAAATACTGAGTATTGAGAGTTCTAAACCTAGGTTTAAAATTTTTCTATCACTTTTATAATAGATTATTGATTTTCATAATGGTTTTATATATAATTTAAATGATAATTAACTTAGGACTCCTTTTAAAAGCTCCATGGAATTTGTTTTGGTCATTTATTTGCCACTCAAGAATGTGGCTATGACTTGTGAAAGTTTAAGTATTAAAACAGTTCATTTAAAGTGTAAAGCCATGAATTTACATTATAAACAAAGAAAAGTAACATATATAATTTTATAACAGAGTAAGGTTGCTCTGTGCAAGAGTAATAATAATCTACTGAAATTGCTTTTGTTAATGTCATCCAATATGACTACTGTCTGGACATTAGCAGTCAAGCATATCTTCCAGGACACAAACACTGCAAAAAGATTGGAAATAAGAATGCCCTCAGGCTCTAGCCAGTGTGCAGCTCAAGACTGCTGATTCAATTCCCAGTCAGAGCACATACCTGGGTTGTGGGCTCCATCCCCAGTAGGGGGTGTGCAGGAGGCAGCCGATCAATGCTCTCACATCAATGTTTCTCTCTCCCCATTCCTTCCCCTTTCTCTAAAAATCAATAAAAGTATTTTTTAAAATGCCCTCAGAAAGTTCAACCATAAACCAAAACAAGATGAACCAGAATGGAGATTAGGAAGTCAGACACACAGGACCAAGTAAAAAGATGACTAACTAAAATTTAAGGTATTAACATGCAATGAAAAGAAATTTATGTCAGAAACGAGGACTGGTTAGTAAGGAAAGTGATGAAAAGGAAACATGGGAAGACAAATGTGGCCAGTGCCCAGGGAAGCACTGCCTAGGAGTGAAGATATCCTATAAGGCAGGTGGGAGAAAGAATCTATTTGGCAGACATGAGATGGAAATAACACTTTATCTGAGCCTAATGCCATTTAAAATCAGTCATTTATAACCAACTGCCTTGTTCTAATCCCATGCTCTTGTTTATTAGGCAACTTTTAATAATTTAGTTTTTCAAATATCATTCTACATGAAGAGAATATACTCCCTTATACAAGTTTGAGCTCTGGAGTTAGATTATTTGCGTTCCCACTGATTTACTCTGTGACCCTGGAAAATTTAGCAACCTCTTAGTCTGTTTCTTCACTTGCAAAGATGGAGACTACTTCCTTGGGTTGTTGTGAAGATTAAATAATTCATGTAAAGCACCTAGAACCTGTCATACACTTTAGCACCAAATAAATGTTAGTCATTGTTACTATTTTTGAGGATGAATTAACATCCCCAAGTCTGATAAGCTATGAGACTGATCAATTTCTGAATCTGAAAAACTAACGCAGGACCACTATGTTGTACAAATCCAGGGGACACCTATGAACAAAAGAATATGCTGGAAGCCTTAGAGTGGAGGCTCGGCCTGGTGAATTCAAAGTCACCATCTCTGTGAGGTTTTCTAGTAGCTAGATTGCCAGTCTGTCCAGGTGAAAACTTCACTGTGTAACAAGTGGTCAGTAAGGTCACCTAATGAGTGAAGCCGACCTTGCTCAGGTGCTGAGTTTGCAGAGAAAGTGTGAGTGATAGTACTGTGGAGGTTGGAGAACACAAGTCAAGCCTGATGGCATTCAAACACAAATATTTTGAAGCATTCATGTCGGGAAAACCACATTGTGGGCAGATTTTAGGCCTGAAACCCACCTGTTTGCAAATCCTGCAACACTCTTTCATTCAAGTTTTTAAATGTTCTAATTTAGTATACTTTTACTTTCCTTTACCTACTTTATCACCTAACACATTTGTTTTTCACCTTTCTTGTCTCCAAAGAAAATGTAAGATCCATTAGGTAAAGGATTCTTTTCTTCACTGCTATCTTCCCTCAGCATAGAACAGTATATACTAAATATTAGGTGCTTAACATTTAATGAAAGTGATTGAAAGCTCCCTAACTTGTCTTCTGATCTTTCAGTAGTCTACTGTCTCCTAGCCCCCAAGATATACCCAAAAGTGTATCTGATCACCCTCCTGCTGAAAAAACTTTTGACAAGATCTTTATTCATTTAAGCTTTTCCTCATTGCCCAAAATATGTTGTACACGCTCCACATACTAACACTCTTTCCATCCCTGAATCTACCATTTCATTTCTTCATGCTTTTCATATACTTCTGCCTCTGCTTGGCCAAAACTTACCCTCCAGACCTGGCTATTCGGTGATGCCTCCCGGATGCCCCATCTGTGCCACCATTGCATTCAGTTCATACCTCCATTATACATGGTGCTATCACTATGTATTTACCAATCTGTTTCTCACCTACTGGATCGTAAGATCCTGGAGAGCAAGTTCAGTGATGTTGTATTCAGATTGTTTCCCCAGTGCTTATCACTATACTTGGCACAGAAATTTCTGGTAAATAAAAATTTAGGCCAGCTGCCGTGGCTCAGTGGTTAAGCTTCAATCTATGAGCCAGGAGGTCATGGTTATATTCCCAGTCACAGTTCAATTCCTGGCCAGGGCAAATGCCTGGGCTGCAGGCTGGATCCCTCGTAGAGGACATGCAGGAAGCAGCTGATCAATGATTCTCTCTCATTATTGATGTTTCTATCTCTTTCTCCTTTCCCTTCCTCTCTGAATCAATAAAAATATATTTCAAAGTAAAATAAATAAAAATAAAAAAATTTAATAAATGCAATAACTTGTTTATAAGGGGCTAGGAAAAGAAAAATGTCTTTCTAACAGCCAAAGTGCTTTCCTACATCAAACCTGTACATGATGTCTGTGGTTTTTTGGCTAAAGAAAAACTCACTTTGATAGTTTGAATAATAGTTGAATTAGCAGATTCAGGAATAAAAAATAAATTAATGATAGTTTCACTTTTGCAAGATGAAGCGTTCTGGGAATGGGATGCACAATAATATGAATGCACTTAATAGCACTGAATTGTACACTTAAGAATACAATTAATTGACTAATGGCCTAAGGAGGGAAGACGTTTACTTCAGTACTAATTTATACTAATTTATAAACCAGATATTTTATGGAGCATTGAGTGAACTCTGATGTACGAAGTTGCATCTGTAATTTAATTAAAATTAGTGACTTATTGAAACTAGATGATTTTAGAAATAAGAAAAATCATGGAAAAGAAAAAAGCATTAACCAAGTTAGAGGAAAAAAAAACTAAGAACAGAACCCAGGTTTTATTAAGAATGAAAGGGCTCTCTTAAAATAGTAGTGGGCGCGCGCATGCATACACACACACACACATACTAGCACATTACAATCCCAAACAATTCAAGAAGTGAAGATTAGCGTGTAATGCATTAATACTTCAGGTAGGAGTTTGCATACCTGGGTTATCCAGGCTCTACCTGTGAGATATCAAACAAATATGACACACTATAATGCTATACTACCTACTGGGATTAATGTGAGAATCAAACGAAAGCCTTATTACAAATGGAATGTGTAATCATCTTCTCCAACCTCACTTCTCCAGATTCTCCAAGTCTCTCAGCAAGGTTCCCATCATTCTGTGGGGGTGAGGGACTAGGTGGAGTTCTGTTGTTCTTGTTTTACATGAGGAAGAGGCGGGAGAAGAGGAAAAATGGTAGGAAAGTTGTTCATAACGAGCAAATAACTTCTTCCCAAAACAAAGGATTAACCATACCTCCTTATCAATGAAAGACAGAATCATAAGCTCTATATAAACTGCTCATGTTAAACTTTTCCCCCAGTGACGGCCCTGTAAAACTTTTGACCTTTAGCATATTTCAGGAAATTATACAATAGTTACTTGGATGTATATTTACCTTTCCTACTCTACTGCAGATATGTCTAAAGTAAGGACTCAGTATTTAACCTTTTGGAGTTGTTTATGGATTGTCTTAATTGAGTCAATCTTCAGCTACAATATAAAGCTAGGTGGCTGGAGTTGTGCATAAGAGAACTGGTTGAAAGGAAGAAATGAATGAAAAAATAAACAAGAATTTCATCTCCCTTTGACTTCTCCCAACCTCTATCATTTATT
This sequence comes from Myotis lucifugus, assembly GCF_000147115.1. Taxonomy (NCBI): domain Eukaryota; kingdom Metazoa; phylum Chordata; class Mammalia; order Chiroptera; family Vespertilionidae; genus Myotis; species Myotis lucifugus. The sequence goes on from NW_005871655.1 coordinate 351,592, forward strand.
TCTAAAGACCTAGATAGAAGCCCTCTACTTACTAATTAATATTCTATATGTCCACATGTTTATTTATAAGTATTTTTATATTGTTAACACTTTATAAAAATCCAGTGTTTTCACCCCAGGCATGAAAATACAGAGTGGGGCAAAAGTAGGTTTACAGTGGTGAGTATGCAAGGGTTTATTCTTATATTATTATTTGTTATAAAATTTTCCATATGAACACTAAACCTACTTTCGTCCCATCTTATATTGAGAGGAAAGTATACCAAATGGGTATTTTTTTTAAAAGTTAACTCATTTGGCAAACAAATCTTGTGCAAAATATTCACCATATAAAACATGTGCAAAAAAACATTTAAAGAGAAAAAAATGTGCATTATGTGAATTTCAATTTAGAATCTCATTTGCATATATAGTATAATCATATTTTAACTTTATAATCAAAGTAGTTGTGAATAAAAATCATAGATTTAAGTTTTTCCTACACTATGTCAGAAATAGAATATCTTTGAGACAATGCATAGCTACAAATACCAGAATTCATGTATCTTCACCACCTAATTAACAGAAACTTTTATTACAGTACAAAATAACTGTAATATCCATTTTCCCCCAAATTTCTTAAGAATCACTTAGGGTGGGCCTATTAAAAATACAGACTACCACATTTCTCCCCAGAAATTCTGATTCAATTGCTCTGAGCAGGACAAAAACTTTTATTCCTCAAAGCGACTGGATGATTAGCTAAGTTTGGAAAATACTGATCTAGTAGAGTAGTTCTCAAATTACCAGGTATTAGCATAACTTGAGCTTTTAAAAACCTTAAACACAGGCTGAGGTTTAGACATGGCAATGACATCAACACCTTTGAAAAAGCTCTCCATGGATGACTGAGAACCAGATCTTGGAGAACTTGAACCATTCTTGCAGAACCCTCTTATCAATTAAGAAAGGAGGCTTGCTCAAGTTCACAAAGCTAACTGTACCAAAGCTGGAGCTAGAACCATTTCTCCCAACTCCTAGTTCACTTTGTTTTTTTAATGTAGTTGTTTTGTTTTCTCATGTAGGTTGACCAAAAAAAAAAAAGTGTGGAAAACACATCTTTTTGCCTCAGATTAATGCTGCCCTTAATAAGCTAACCTTGTTTCAGAAATTACTAGAAAACATTTTCTAGTCCTAATAGAAAATAAGCTTACTACTTAATCTTTGGTTCCTACTAAGCTGTTAATAGATCTTACGGAAAATTCTTTAAAATTATTTTTAACTTCTGATTCAGTGTTTCAAATTTTCATTATTTTTTAAGTTCCTTACTAGCAAAATTATTTTGACACCTGAATTTGGTGACATGGTTTCTTCAATACATAGAATACATAATTCTACATGTTGTGAACAAACAGAACAGATTTTCTTCTTCCACACACACACAAAAATGATTTTAGGCTCGTAGGCAAAACCTCATCTTTGGCTTGTCTACAGATATTGAGTGGGAAACGTCTCAACCCATTCCTAGAATTTTCTTATTTTAATAACGTAAAAATAAATCATGAAAAATGTCAAGTGCAAGCTTACATACAGATAACTTTTAAATGTTTACTTTCTAAAAATTACTGTTTAATGCTTCCTGGCAATCTTTTATCATTACAGTATCAAAGTTATCAAAATATCATTTTTATCCCTCTCAAAACTGCCAGATATTCAGATATTTTAAATTTTCAAATATCTGTGATGTTTGTGATGTCTGCTCCTGGGTGTGTGTGTGTGTGTGTGTGTGTGTGTGTTGAAGTGTTTGGAATGCTGCGAAAGTAGGCCACATTAGTCCATAGGTACAACTTCAGCGATTTGTATGTACAAATGTGTACTTTTGACTACTTCTATTCCTGAAGAACTGCCAGATTCTAGATTTTTAAATATACCACATATAAGAAGAATCAGATGCAATGGGGTTTGCAATCACATTCAATGGATTCTAGTACTTTTAGAGAAGGAAAGCTCTTCCTTTTTCCTAACCATTGAGATGTCAACGCACAGGCATGTGCTGCTTCGCAAAGGGAATGCCTCCCGGCTCGGTTAGGTTTCCTCGCTGTGCCAACCTCACAGGGGGCACTGCGGCCGTCATTACAGGTGCCAGACTTGGCATCACCACCCACACGGGGACAATCCCTCGTGCTAAGATGTTAGAGCAGAGCAGCCACGCGGCACCGGGCGGCAGGCATCTCTCGGCTCCATGACTGCAGTAATCCTACGGGACCCCCGGGGCATACTTGGTCCATTGTCGACCCAAATGCCATTTCACCGCTTAGACTCTAAGTCAGAAACCTAATCAAAAGTTCAATATGCTCTTCAACCTGTTTAAAATCGGTAAATAACACAAACCTTGAAATGGAACTGAGAGTATGCATCTAAAGGTAAAGCAAAACTAAAAAAAAAAAAAAAAAAAAAATCAACATCTCGGCTAAATGTTCCGGTGACCTATCATCTTTAGAAAAACTGGGCTAGATGGGATAACCCATGGCGTTTCCACGAAGCGCTACACTAAGGGTGGCAAAGCCTAAGTATTTGTGTTACGATTTTAAACTTGAAACTGGCCATTGCAGACACATGGCCTT
>NW_005871655.1:354294-357673 GCF_000147115.1 Myotis lucifugus
GGCTCCCCGCGGCCACCCGCCGGCTCGCGGGGGCGCCGTCCAGCGCGGCGGCCCGGAGGTGCCTCGGTCATGCAGGGCCCGCCCGCCCCCGCCCCAGCCCTCTCCTCGACACACAGACAGACAAGGTTCCGACCTGCCGCGCCCTGCGTGTTCACAGTCTGTCATGTTTGGTCAGGAGCGGGGCGGGGCTGCGGGCCGGTCTGCGGGGCGCGGGACCCCCGCCGCCCGCCGTAACGAGGCGGTAAAAACTCACGGTTACTAGTGAGCGACACAGACACAGACTTTCCAGTCTGTTAACAACCACGCCAGAGAGATGGGCTCTCTGCAAACACGGGCGCGGCCGCGGCCGGCGCCGCCACGCTAGTCTCTACTCGCCGCCGGCGGCCGAGGCTCGGGAGCGGGCGGGCGAGCGCGCCGCGACGCAGGGGTTTGGACAGTGGCCGTGGCGGTGACTGCTCCTCACCGACATGGCGGCCCCGGGGCGGCGTTCGACAAGATGGCGTCGCTCACCAGCCCGGGACTCGAGGCGCAATATCCCTCCGCGCGCCCGCCTCGCCCCGCCCATCGCGCGTCGGCCATTGCAGGACGCGGCCGTCAGTCACCTGCAGGGGCGGGGCTTCAGCCCTTGCCCGGCGGCGGAGGCGGCTCAGGGCCTGGAGGCGGCCTCTGCTCGAGTTTCCAGTGCGGCTCGGGGCTCAGTAGCGCCGCTGGACGCCGCCAACCGGGGGGTTGGGGGGCGTTGGGGAGGGGCCCTAACCAGTGGCTTCGGAAGCAGTCCTTCGGTGGGGGCTGTGTAATAAAGACCACTCGTGGGGTGTGTTTTTTAAATATATATTGGGAGTTATTTTTAATGTATATATTTTAAAAATAAAATCTTTGTTGCTTACGTGATGGAGAAATTTGCTTCCTCCTTCAAGGTTGTAGCGAGCTCTCTTTTTATAACGTTTAGTGCTCAGAATCACGTTTTGAGGAAAATAGCGTGGCTTAGTTCTAGAGGAAACGTCCTTGCTTTTTATTAAAATGATGGACTTAGGGACTTGACCCTCCCAAATATCTGACTTCTTTTGCCATTGCTTAGTGGTAACAAAAAAGGTCCACAAGCAGGCCAGGCCAGCTCGGGGGCCACTGCAGTCCTGGCGGGCTGGGTGACCAAGAGTAACCACCCAGGGTGGCCTGATCACAACTTGCTAACTGGGCAGGCCATGGCAGGTGTCAAGTTCCAGGCCTGGTAGCTTCCTTAGCAACGCCACTCTGGCCACTCTTGGCCTGGAATGAGCTCAGCCTATTCTCATGCATCTAGGAGGGTGACCCACCTTTGAAAGGTCAGGGCTTTCCCTCACCGCCCTACTCTACCACCAATGGATTTCATGCACCTTTCTTATAATCGCTCCTTTGATTCTAATGCATAAAAGGGACTGGAAAACTGCTTTTTTTCCAGAGTCCATTTATACTCCTAGCTTTATCTTTTCCTGTGGACGTTACATCAATACCGAGCTCAAATATGCTCCTTTCAAGAAGCCTTTCCAACCACAGGTTGTCTTCTCTTCTGAATCCTCTTAGTTCTTGGTACTTTTAAATGAACTTCCTGCCTGAAAGTTGTGTTAATCCCATTGGATGACAGCACTCTACAAGGCACGTGAACTGCCCACACTTGTTTCCTCATCTAGAAAATGTGGACTAGCACCTGTAGTATGGACGCGTCCTGGGTTCCAGTGAGCATTAAGTGGGCTGAATGTGACACATGCCTGATACTAAACGAGCATTAAATCAATGTTTCTTTTTAGAAACACTGGGGTTTCGATTCATAGAAGAACCCTAAGGACCGAGCCTAAACACTATAGCAAATATTTGAGATAACGGGTCGCCAGGTGCAAAAAGAAGCATAGATTTAAGGCGGTGCCTACGCGGAGCTAGGTAAGAGCACGCCTGCGCACTGGGGCAAGGAGCGCGTGCGCAGAGGGGGCGGGCGGCGCATGCGTAGGCGGCCTGCGGGGCCCCGGGAGCCCCTCCTTCTTCTCCTCTCTCCGCTCCCGCTCTTGGTCGTCACTCGGTCGCTGCGGGACTCTGGACGGGAGGATGGATTTCGAGAATCTTTTCTCCAAACCCCCCAACCCGGCCCTGGGCAGGAAACCGGACACGGACTCCGACGTCATGGATTCCGACGACAGGTGACGCCCGTGTTTTGCTGCCCCGAGCGCCGGGGTCCCAGCGGGTTCCGCCCCCTCGCGCGTCCCGGACGCTAGGTCGCGGGGGGCGTGGAGCGCGCGGGAAGCTCGGACGTGGAGCGATGGTGCGGGGCGGGCGGGCTGGTGGAAGACGGAGGTGCGGGGCCGGAGCGGGGCGAGGGTGCGCCGGGAAGCTCCCCCTTTCTCCCAGAGGGATTAGAGCACGTGTGAGCTCCTAGAAGACAGAGGTCATCTGTCATTTCTCACCGACACGTGTTAGGCTCTTTTTTTTTGTAGAAAATATGAAACCGTCAGTTCGCCAAGCGGTGGAGTATGAGTGAATAGTCTGTTCTTATTCCACTGATCAGCATCGAAAGACTATCATAAAGCAGCAAAGACCTTTTGGATATACAGTGGGGCCTTGACTTACGAGTGTCCCGACTAACGAGTTTTTTGAGATACCAGCTGTCTCTCGCCGATTTTTTGCATTGAGTTGATAGAGTAATTTGAGTTAACGAGCTCCTTAATGAACTCTAATTAAACTCGTAAGTCAAGGCCCCACTGTATTTCCTTTATGTTGAAATGGGAAATGAGATCGCTGGCTAAATGGCTCTAGCTCTTCATTCTTGGAGACGTGGTTAGTGTAGTTTTTTTACACCCAGATATTCAATTACTCTTTTTCTTGTGACTTTGAAATGCTTTAAAAACCCAACTTTTCTTCTAAACCTGCGTCTTTGCCTCAGTTTCCCTAGGCCAAACACAACACAGCTTTATCCTTTATTTCTCGTGTCACTATAAATCATATCAATGTTGACTTTACCTCCATATCACTAAAATCTCTTCACTTCTCTCTGTCTCACATAACTTAATTGGAACTACTGTATTGGTTTAATTCAGGCTACCATCAAGAGCTTTACTATGGTGCTTTACATAAAATGTCATTTAACCTTCAGTATGGTTATGGTGAGTGTCTGTGAACTATTACTCATTCAAATCCTTTGCCCATCCTTCTCTTTAAAAATTTAGGATCTCTAGTGAGCAGATATTTTACCCCAATTTGTTATTTGTCTTTTGACTTGCCTATGACATTATTTTCTATGCATAAAGGTTTTTGTCTGTTTTAAAAGCAGTCAAATGAATCAATCTTTTATGGTTTCTGGAGGTTTTTTTTGTTCGTTTGTTTTAACTAGTAACTTTATTATGGAATTACTCAT
>NW_005871655.1:358341-378920 GCF_000147115.1 Myotis lucifugus
TGGCAAACTCATTAGTCAACAGAGCCAAATATCAACAGTACTTCTTCAAAATAGACTCACCCAGGCCAAAAACCGACTTCTGCGCATGGGCCACGAAGTTTCAATCGCCCTGTACGCGTGCCCGCACGTGGTATTTTGTGGAAGAGCCACACTCAAGGGGCCAAAGAGCCGCATGTGGCTCGCGAGCCGCAGTTTGCTGACTACGGGTATAGATGGTATTGTAGGTGATGATAAATGACATAGAGAAAAATGAAAGAGGGTTAGGTGGATGAGAAGGGAGAATGTATGATGGAAAGGATGTAAATATTTTAAAGAAGGTGGTTAAGGGAAGCCTTATATATTAACATTAATGAATAATATTTGAGTAGGGACCTGAAGGAGATGAGGGAGGTTGATATCTAGCTGGAGAGTGTTCCATATAAAGATCCTGAAGTGCAGGAACTTGGTGTGATTGGGTGGTGGGAACAAAGTGGCCAGAATGACAATTAGAGTGGAGTAAGAGTAGTCAGGCTTGAGTGGTATTGGGTAGGGTGGGGGAGGCAGATCATGTAGGGACTTGCAGGGGTCATAATAAGGACTTCGGCTTCTACCCTAAATAAGGTAAGAGGTTTTTCAGCAGAGAGTGACGGTTTAGTAGGGTCATACTGCTTGTGTTGAGAGTAGAATGTGGGGGGCAAGAGCTTGCATCATAGTATTAGTGGTAAGAAGTCAAATATAGATAAAATGTTGAAGATAAACTGGATGTCTTCATGGTTTGGATGAGGGACATGAGAGGAGTCAAGGACAACATCAAGGTTTTTGGGAGGTATCATTAGAAGGCTGGAGTTGCAGTTTAAGATAGCAGGAGTTCAGTTTTGGATATGTTACCGTAAGATTATCTCTAGTAGACACCAGGTAGATATGGTGAATAGGGAGTGAGTTGGCTCTGCCTGCCAGCATTCCAATCTCAGCTCCACCATTTACTAGGTTTGTGACAAGTTGTAAAAGCTTTCTGTAATTCAGTTCTCTCATCTGTAAAATAGCTTTTTAAGCAATAGTATGTATGTTATAGGGTTGTTGCGATGATGTGTATGGGACAGTGTCTGGGCACAGAATAATCAATGCAAGTGTTCGCTGCTGCTGTAGTTACTATTGTCATCATTATTCTGCCCAATGATAGATTACTTCCTGCTCCCCGTGATTCATTACTGAAAAGTAGAGCAATAAAGATCCACAGGATTTGGTTTATTGGCTCTTGTTTCTGTAAAAGGCTCAAAACATGGTAGCTTATCTGATGGGTGTAACTCTGAAGCTCTGAATGGAGAGAGATCAGTGGTAAACTGTTGGATTGGGTATAGCTGTGAAGCCTGAACTCCTGTAACTTGGAAAGAAGCACAAAGCCACTATTCACAGTCTTGTAAGATGTTGCTTTGAGTATGTATGTTTGCTTAGTCCTCGCCTTTATCTGGCATGTAACACATATTTGAAGCTTTATTCAGTAGTCACTACTTTCTGAGACAAAATTGTATTTAATGCCCCGTATCTATACCATCAACGATTATTTATTTAGGTTTATTTATGAACTAGAGGCCTGTTGCATGAAGAGATTTGTGCAATAGGCCTTCCTTCCCCTGGCTGCCGGCTCTGGTTTTCCTCTGGCACCCGGGACCCAGGCCTTTGCTTCGGCTGCAGCAGAGAAGCCAAGCCTCTTCAGTCTTCAGTCATCTTCAGTCTTTAGTCTTCGCTCCATGCCTGCATATGCAAATTAACTGCCATCTTTGTTGGGTTAATTTGCATACCCATCCTGATTGGCTGGTGGGTGTAGCAAAGTGACACCAATTTGCATGTTTCTCTTTTATTAGTGTAGATTTTATTGGCTTCTTTGTTCACCAGTTTTTTGTATTTCCTATCTTTATCTTTCTTGGGTTCACTTTTAGTTTTGCTGAAATATCCTTAAATAACTTTACTTGATGATGTGCATGCATGCCAACTTCTCAGTCCTTGTGAGTATGAAAACAACTTTTCTTTTTCATCTTCACTTGAATATAAGTTTGGGCTCTCCTGACCTGAGAAGGCACCCTGAATTCTACCTGAAATACATCCCCCTTGCACTCATTCCTCTTTGTTTGCTAACTCTTGCATGTCTTTTAGGTTCAGAAAGCCTCTGGCACCTCAATCTAGGTTGTGTTCTTCATATATATACCTGTACTTACCACACCATATTGAAATTGCTTTCCTTCTTTCTCCCAAACAGATAGAAAGTTCTCAGAATGCAGGGACAAGATCTGTTTTACTCATTGTTGTATCCTAGGCTTTAGGGCCCAGAGCCTGTATGCTGAGTATGGTAGATACTCAGCATTTGTTGAATGAATTGAATGAGAATGAATGGATAAATTAAAAACCTGCTAATACTTGAGCTAATGTTCGGGGTTATGTAATCTAAAATTCCAGCTTTATTTTTTACTCAAACATGTTGCCATTTACTACTCATAATTTTGTACATAATTCTCTGGAAAGAAGGGTAGGTGGAGTAGGATTTGAATTTGGAATTTCAAGGGCAAGTTGAAGATAAGCCAAAGCCATGGGTTTTAATGCTGTGGGATGAACCCTTTTCAGGTTTAAACAAATCCTCTTGTGTTATTTCATATTTTTGCTACAGAATCGATGATGATACAGAAGTTGAAGAAACACAAGAAGAGAAAATAAAAGTAAAAGTGGAGTGTGAGCATATTTCTAAAAAAGTAAGATTAAGTTGGCATATTGAAATAACAGCACAATAAACCTTTGATTTTGCAGACCTTGATTTAACAGTCTTTGGGTTTAATGGACAAAATTTCTGGTTCATATGTCATGTGAAAATTAATATCCTGTTAATTTTTAAATGTTTTAACCAAGATTTTTTTATAATTAAATTAACTGGGTTTTTTTTTTTTAATAATTCACTGTTATTTTAAACAAATTTTAGCAAATAGGCGATAAATTGGAAAACACACTGCAGTAATTTTGCCAACATAAATAAATATTACGTATCTACAACTATAGTTTACATATTTAAATCGAAGAGTCACTGCTTGTAGCCAATGTTCGGCCATGATTAGAATGTGATCACACCTTATCACACATGTAATTGGTTCTGTTTTTGAGTGGTGTCACTTTCTGCAATAGTATTAACTCATGCTGTGGGATGTTCCCCTGTGCACTAAGCCACGCCCAGCCATGTGCATTTGTATGCTCATGGTAACTGGTGAATGCATACATTTAATAAATTTAAAATTACAGTAATACTTTTCTGTGAAATTTAACTTTTCATACTTAATTTTAATTGCACAGATGTGTCTACATAAGTAAAAACAGGTAAACTAATTTGTCAATTATTTAATATACGAATTCGTAAAACATACTTTATTATATAACGGACTTTCAGCTTTAACAGACACCCCCTCACCTGAATTAGTCTGCTATATTGGGGTTTTACTGTAATGGATATGAGAAATTTTTTAGGGATCCTGTTTGTCTCATTTTAGTTAGCATTTGAGACACAGTTACTTATATCAACCCAGTTACACTTTTTAAAAAATTTATCCTTTGAGGGCTTTGTCATTTAACATGAACTATTTTTAGTGCATTGCATTTATTTTTTCTATTTCTGAAATGGGTTGTAAAGTGTTTCAAAATTTTCTTCTCATATTAGATCTAAATTTTAAGGATATTGAATTGCTAATGTAACTAACCTTAGTGATTTAAAGCTTAAAGCTTGTATTCATTTGCTAGGACTGCCATAACAAAGTACCTGGCTGGTATTCTCAATGGTTAGAGCGTCATCCTGTGCATTGAAGGGTCACAAGTTTAAATCCCAGTCAGTGCACATACTCAGGTTCAGGTTCAATCCCCGGTCTGGGCCTGTATGTGAGGCAACCTGTCGATGTTTCTCTCTCTCCCTCTCCCTTCCTCTCTTTCTATAATAAATGAAAAACATATTCTCAGGTGAGAATTTTTAAAAAGTACCACAAACTGGGTAACTTAAAAAGTAGAAATTTGTTGACTCAAGCTTCTGGAGGCTAAAAGTCTGACAGGATCAAGGTGTCGGCTGTGAAAGGGAATCTGTTCAGGCCTTTCCCATAACTTCTGGTGGTTTGCTGGCATCTTTAGTGTTCCTTGGTCTGGCTTCCAGAGCATCACCTGGATCTTTACCTACCTGTTCGAATGGTGTTCTCTCTGTGTGCATGTCTGTGTATAATTTCTCCTTTTCATAAGGACACTGGTTTTAAAGGATTATAGCCCACCCTAATACCTCATTTTAATTATACATACAATGCCCTGTTTCCAAACAGTCACATTCTAAGGTACTGAATGTTAGGAGTTCAACGTAAGAATTTGGGAGGACACAACCAGTAACAAAGCCAATATCTGCTCTTCTTTTGCCTCTTTTTCTCTTTTGAACTGTTTTTTTTTAATTATTAATTTTAGCACATTACAAAAGAATGGGTTTTAATTGGCAAGGAGACTTCACAGACACAAATAGACTATCCTGCAATACTCTTTACTTAGGTTTATACAAGGATATAGGACAGGAAATACAGCAGGTCCAGCATCTTCAGCACCTCAGGAAGACTCTCAGCTACCCAAGGATGTGACTTCTTTTGCCTTGCTATAGACAAGGGCCAAGATTGACAGGGAGAAATTACAGCTTGGATTGCCTACAATTTTTTTCTACTATTTTAGTCATTTGGGCCCAACACTTGGTGCCCATTTAAAGTCCTCTAATCCATGTATAACACTATATAGGAGATAGGCAGGTACAACATTCTAGGATTATTTTAAGTGGTTTCTAGGAAATAGTACTATGAAAAGATGGACACCTAGATTATTCCTAAGGAGACTTGCTTTAGCCCAGGCTCTTTACTCACAAGTGTGTAGAATGTGAATGTATCCCAGCTGATTAAAAAGAGAGCACCCAGGTCAGCACATTGGAAGTCAAGAAAGATCATTACCACCAGAGCCTCTGGTGCCTCCCTTCTCAGCCATCCTCCTTGTTTCTTCCTAGAGGTACAGTCCTAACTTATGTACTAATCACTTCCTTGCTCTTCTTTACAGTTTTACTAATGCTGTCATCCATAAGAATACAGTTTGTTCTTGCCCATTTTTGTACTTTATAGAAATAAGATAGTGCCATGGATGTTCTTTTTCTCAACATTATATGATTCATAGATATTATGATGTAGACTTGTTTGCTTGTTGTCTTAGCTGCATAGTGTTCATTATTTGAACATACTAGATCTGTTGTTGGTAGAGTTTAGGTTTGATTCTCATTCTTGGAGATTATGGGCAATGTTGCTACTACATTTTCACTTGTATCCTGCTGCATGTGTTCAGTGGTCCCCTTTACCTACAATTTTGCTTTCCTTGGTTTCAGTTACCCATGGTCATCCATGGTCCAAAAATATTAAATGGAAAATTTCAGAAAGAAACAATTCTTAAGTTTTAAATTGCACACTGTTCTGAGTAGCACGATGAGATCTCAGGCCATCCCACTCCATTCTGCCCAGGATGTGAAGGGTCTCTTTGTCCAGCTTATCCACACTGTGTGTAGACACTTCTTGCCTGTTGATTACTTGGTAGCCATTTCGGTTATCAGATCAATTGTTGTGGTATCACAGTGCTTGTGTTCAAGTGATCTTTATTTTACTTAATAATGGCCCCAAAGTGCAAGGGTAGTGATACTGGCAATTCGGATGTGCCAAAGAAAAGCTGGCAGTGCTTCCTTTTAGTGAAAAGGTATGAGTACAGTACAATAAGATATTTAGAGAGAGAGATCACATTCATAAAATGTTTTTTATAGCAAGTATATTGGTACAGTTGTTTATTTTATTAGTTATTGTTGTTCATATTTTACTGTGCCTAATTTATAAATTAAACTTTAGCACCAGATAGGCAGGTACCACATTCTAGGATTATCACACGTATGTATTAGTATATGTATATACTAGTATTAGTATAGGGAAAACAGTATATATGGAGTTTGATACTATCCGCAGTTTCGGGCATCCAGTGGGGGTCTTGGAATGGATAAGTGGGAACAATTCTACTCTGCATGTACATAGGAGTGGAACTGCTGGGTCTTCAAGCATCTTTACCTTTACCATAATGGCAGCCTGCATTCCAAAGGGGTTCTGACTTTTATTTGCAGAGACAGTGTATGAAGGACTGTATTTCTACTGCTCCACACTTGATATTTTTATCCTTCTAATTTTTTGCCATCTGATGAGGTATCTCATTGCAATTTACTTTGTATTTTCTTGATTGCTGTTGAGATGGAGCATCTTTCCATATGTTTGTACATTTGGATTTCCCTTTGTGTGTGTGTGTGTGTGTGTGTGTGTGTGTGTGGGGCGCGCGCGCGCGCCTATTCAAGTCTTTCTGTCCTTTTTTAAATTGGTTTGTCTGAATGTTTATATCATCGTTTATAGTTCTTTATTCTGGATATAAAGGGTTTTTTTCCCTTCATTGTGGATTATGTATTGCAGATATCTGCACATTTTCTGATTTTCTTTCCACTCAATGACTCTATTGATGAAAAGCTTATAATTTTAATGTATTCAAATTTATTAATTTTTCCCTTTATAGTTACTGCTTTATTTATATATCCCGAGTAAAAATATTTTCCTACAGTGTCTTTATTGTTTTGCCTTTCACACTTAACGTATCAGGACGATGCTCTAACCAACTGAGCTACCCGGCCAGGGCTTCCTCACTGCCTTTCACACTTAAGTTTATAATCACCAGGATTGATTTTTGTGAACACTAATAGGTGCAGAGAACAACAAATTTTGTTTTACTTTTTATTTTTGTTATCATATGCAATTGTTCTGGCATCATTCGCTGAGGAGAAAGGACTGCCTTTGCTCCCGTAGGCCTGCAGTGTCACCATTGTCAAATATCAAGTGCTCATGTTCAGATGGGTCTGTTTCTGGACTATTCTCTTCCACTGGCTTATTTGTCTATTGTCTATTCCGTCCTTTAAGACCTCACTCTGTTAATTACTACAACCAGCTAGGGCTTATATTGGTTTCTTGTTTGGCTAGCATATGTAGGAATGTTTGGGATTAAACCTTTGAGTACTTGTTAACTTTTCTGGAAATATCTTGAATTTATCCTCATAGTTGATAGCTAATTTAGCCACAACTAAGCAGCCATAGATTATAGATGATGAATGAATGGGTGTGCCTGTGTTCCAGCAGAACTTAATTTACAAAAACAGGAGGCCAGGCCAGTGTTTGCCAATTCCTGACCAGAAGTTCTGTTTGTAAGTTTTTTGTATGGTGTTAGTTGGAAAAGGGTGCTCTTTCTTGAGGATGTGGAGATGAACTTGGTGGCCTGAAGACTGTTGGATTGGTTGGTAGTCTTGTCTGGTGTAATGAAGATAAAATGTGCATCGAAGCCCTTGTCAGGTTAGGAAACTTTCTTAGTTTGTTTGGATCCTTCAAGCAGAAGCAAATTCATTTTCTAGGCTTACGGAAAGCAAACCTTTAAATTGGAAAAAGAATAGGCTTTGGTGTCTATGATATATCTTAGTGTAGTACATTTTTAATTGGGCCGTTACAATTTACTTCTATGAAATCATGAGTTACTGAATTAAACCATTTGGAATATAGTCAATATCAAGGGAGAAATAAAATGTAAACTATAATGTAATTTTTTAAAGAATTCTCTGCTTTTAAAAATATATATTATTATTGATTTCAGAGAGGAAGAGAGAGAGAGAGAGAGATGTCAAGGATGAGAGAGAATCATTGATCGGCTGCCTCCTGCACACCCCCTACTGGGGATCGAGCCTGCAACCCAGGCCTGTACCTTGACTGAGAGTCGAACCATGACCTCCTGGTTCAATGCTCAACTGCTGAGCCACAGCAGCCCAGCAATTTTTTTTTTTAATCAAAAAGTTAAAATTTGGGTATTTACTCTGTTAATTCAGCAAAGTACATAGAGTATACAAATTAAGAATCTTCCCTCAAATTACCTTTAAGGATGGCTGTGTCATGCTGGTTTTTTGTTTTTGTTTTTACATTGTTTTGTATTTGTTTGTTTTTTAATTCTGGAAAATTTCAAATACCTGAAAATGAAAAGAATAGTATATGATCCCCCATGTATCCATCACCTAATCTCAGGAATGATCAGTTTATAATCAGTCATTGTTTCTTCTTTATAACCACATAGTTTTGAATGGTGCTAGGTTTTTTAAATTGAAATTTTAATTTTACTTAGTTTAGGCACTTTGGAAACTCTACAACATCACCAGAGAATTTGCTACATAGAAAATCAAGAAGTAAGGACTATGATGTATACACTGATAATATCTGCAATCAGGAACCAGAAGATAATTTTGCTAAAGAGCTTCAACAGCATATACAAGCCCAAGAAATGGCAAATGCTGCTCAGTCCTTATTGTCTCATAAAGAATCCATGAAGAAAGAGGAAGCAAAGTGTACACAGGAAGGTAAAGGTAAAACTATTTTATCATTTAAAGTCTATCTAGAGGAGCAATCACTTTGTTCATGACTTGGGGGGTGGGGGTTCACCTGCATTTTATGATAAGACTAGAGACCCAGTGCACAAAATTCGTGCATGGGTAGGATCCCTATGCCTGGCCGGCCATCAGCGATAATCAGGTTCCCCAACTCACCGCCTCCAACCTCCCAGCCTCCTCCTTCCCTTGCTCCCTCAGCGCCCTGTCACCACTGCCCACTGGTCACCTGCCATGTTCCGCGTCAGCACACGTCATAGCGAGTGAACGAACTCCTGGTCGAACTCCCGAGGGGGCACTTTGCATAGTAGCCTTTTATATATATAGAAGATCATGATTTATATGGATCTTTACTCCAGATGTGAGATACCCTTCAACACCTGGCCACTCAGTATACAATGCTCACTGAGTTTGCAGTGGAGCTAAGCATTCAGGAGGGTTCTCAAAGGCCATGACTACTTTGAAAGGGAGAATGCTAAATCCCAGCCTCTACATGTAAAAGGGACAAGATATACCTGTTTGTATTGCTATCAGCTGAAGATGAGTTGATTTGATGTCAGGGATGGTGGTGTGTCAGACTAGTTTCATGTATGTATTCTTTTAGATATCTTAGTTTCAGGTGTACAGCTTAGTGATTAGTCAGTTATATAACTGTAAGGTGAGTTACATAAATAAGTCCAGTACCCATCTGACCCCATACATAGTTATTACAGTATCATTGTATAAATGCAATACTTGATCCTCATTTACTGCCTCCCCCCTTAAAATGCTTTTCTGTTAATATGGGTCATAGATGCGTTTAATCTGTATGAAATGTTTTCAATGGAAAATCTGATAGTAATCTACACAGTCAGTTTAAACATTTGAAGTTTTACTATTATAGTGTTATGGTAGTTCCTAATTAGATTCCTCATACCCTGAACACTTCAGAAGGATCTGGCTTGTGGCTGGGCCAGGGACCGAACCTGCAATGTAGGTATGTGCCCTGACTAGGAATCAAACCTGAGACTCTTTGGTGTACTGGGCAGCGTTCCAAACAACTAAGCCACACCAGCCAATGCTGCTATTGTGCTTTTATATCATCATTAAAGTTAATTTTCTGTTTTCAGATGTTAAACAAAAAAATAAAAACTTTAAAGCTGCCCATAAGAATGGTAAACAGAAGAAAATGAAGTGGAAATGGCCCGGCACTGCAGACAAGGGATCATATGCATCACTGAGAAACAGTGGCTCACAAGGACAGGTAAAAGGACCATTTCTGCCTTACCCTCAGTGACAAGGCACAAAATGAGGGTTATCAGTAGTGAAATCTTGGACAGCAGTGGGCTACACGTTCTCGCTCACACAGGAGCTGCCAGCACCCCCTTTAAGCCGTCATGCTGCACCGTTGCCTCGCATATATGCACCTCAGTAGTCCCTTCATTTGGTTTACATTGACTTGATTTTTGAGTGTTGTGCAGTCAGTGTATATGGATTGACAGACGGGTAACGGGGAGAAAATACAATAATCATGAGCATATTTCAAAGGCCACAAAGTCTTACAAAGTTTCTACTGTTGCAGTCCCTGGTCTACTGGGTCTAGACTCCCTCTGGAAAGCCTATGTAATAAAAGCCTAATATGCAAGTTGACCGAATGGCGTGATGACCGACAGAATGACCGGTCGCTATGACGTGCACTGACCACCAGGGGGCAGGTGTTCAATGCAGGAGCTGCCCCCAGCCTGCAGCCCCCAGACCAGCCCAGGCAGGTGCCAGTGGGGGGCCCTCTGATCAACCTGCCTGTCACCCCACTTGGCCCTGATCGCTGGCCAGGCCTGGGGACCCTATTCGTGCATGAATTTCTTGCACCAGGCCTCTAGTTAAAAATGAATATATCTGAGCATTGGCCTTACCACCCACCCCTACCCTCCTCTTAGTTTGATTTTGCTTGTAGAAGTTCTGTACATGTAATTAGGGTGGGGCAATAAGTGACTCCTCTGGACTTGGCCTTTCTGAGGGCTTCTGAACTGGCGGCAACTATTTTTATTGGGGTTGTCCACAGGGACATGTGCTAAATTACTAGGAATACTAAATTGTCTATACCAGTGGTTGGCAAACTGCGGCTTGTAGCCACATGCGGCTCTTTGGCCCCTTGAGTGTGGCTCTTCCACAAAATACCACATGTGGGGGCGCACATACAGTGCGATTGAAACTTTGTGGCCCATGCCCAGAAGTTGGTATTTTGTGGAAGAGCCACACTCAAGGGGCCAAAGAGCCGCATGTGGCTCGCGAGCCACAGTTTGCTGACCACTGGTCTATACTAATAATAGGGTGATATGCTAATTAGACCAGACATCTTTTGGACATCCTTCCTGACAAAGCCATGGTGGCAGATGCAGAGGTGGTTAAGGGTGATCAGGCCGGCAGGGGAGAGCAGTTAGGGGCTTTCAGGTTGGCAGGGGAGAGCAGTTAGGGATGATCAGGCTGGCAGGGGAAAGCACTTAGGTGTGATCACGCAGGCAGGGGAGCATTTAGGGGCAATCTGGCAGGCAGGCAGAAGTGGTTAGGGGTGATCAGGCAGGCAAGTGACAAGTTAGGGGTGATTAGGCAGGCAGGCAGAGGTGGCTAGGGGTGATCAGGCAGGCACGTGAGAAGTTAGGGGTGATTAGGCAGGCAGGCAAAGGGGTTTGGGGCGATCAGGCAGGGAGGCAGAGGTGGTTAGGGGCAATCAGGCAGTCGAGTGGTTAGGGGCGATCAGGCAAGCAGATGAGCAGTTAGGGGCAATCAGGCAGGCAGGCAAGCAGTTAGGGGTGACCAGGCAGGCAGGCGAGTGGTTAGGGAGGATTAGGCAGGCAGGCAGAGGCGGTTAGGGGCAATCAGACAGGCAGGCAAGCAGTTAGGGGTGATCAGGCAGGCGGAGTGGCTAGGGCGATCAGGCAGGCAGGCAGAGTGGTTAGGGGCGAGCAGGCAGGCAGGTAGTTGAGTGGTTAGGAGCCAGTGGTCCTGGATTGCAAGAGGGTGCAGGCTGGACTGAGGGATCCCCTCCCCACCCTCCCCCTGTACACTAATTGCGTGCACCGGGCCTCTAGTCAAGTTATAACTGTCACTGAAATGTATGCTGCACTGAGGTGTTCCCAAATGCCAGAATGTAGAGGACTTACTCTGAGGTCTTATTACCCACCTAAGGAGTCCTGGCTTTTATCAGGCATTGTATTCAATTTCTTCGGAGAACAGCCCTCTCTTTTGCCCAGGGTAAACTTCTCTTTGATTGTATTCTGATGAGGGGTGGGCAGAGAGAACTTGTTATAATAGCTTTGTTTGTTTCCATGTAGAATTTTAATTTGTCCTCAGTTATGGTCTCATTTCTCAGACTCCACCTAAGCCGAGCCTCCAGCTTAAAACCTGCTTTTCGTTTATCAAAAATCTGCCAAGAACCTGTTGAATTCTCTCAATTACTTCATGCCCTCCTTCTGTACTTTATTTCTGTGGAATGTCAGGAAGCCATACTAGTTCAGTAAGCCATCCTTAATCAAAAGCAGGAATTTTTTTTACTTAAAACTGCTTTATTTAGACTCCTTTACAAAAAAAGGGGGGGGGGGACAAAGTTTTACTGTCATGTTTGTATGCATTCTAAATTATGTAGAGAACAGCAAACATCAAAGCAGTGAGTTTATAGCTAGTTGTGTGAAGAAAAGTATTAAGGCAGTAATTTGTATTTTCGGTTATTTCATTGCCCTCTGAAAAGAATCATATCAACTAATAATACTCATCTCTAATATTATTAAAACAGGCTCTCCAAGGGCAGCTGCCAGCCCTGGGCTTCTGCTACAGTGGGTACCTATGATTGCAGCTGTCATTTCAGAACAGCTCCAGCAGCAGTTAGAAATGCATTCCTGAAAGTAAAGTTAACCTGATTAAAGAGAACCAGGCAGGTCTTTCTTCTTGTCATTAGGACTGCCACCTCCTCTGTCACCAAAGCTGTGAATTATGGGGAAAAGGATAGGCTTTGGTAGCTATGATATATCTTAGTGTAGTGCATTTTGTAAAATTTAAAAAATATATATTTTATTGATTTTTTTACAGAGAGGAAGGGAGAGGGATAGAGAGTTAGAAACATCCTTGAGAGAGAAACATCGATCTGCTGCCTCCTGCACGCCCCCTACTGGGTATGTGCCGGCAACCAAGGTACATGGCCCTGACCAGAATCGAACCTGGGACCCTTCAGTCCACAGGCCGACACTCTATCCACTGAGCCAAACTGGTTAGGGTAGTGTATGCATTTCTAATTGGGCCATTGCCATTGTCCTGGTTTTATTTATATTGCTAAGTCATCTCATCTTTTTCTTTAATACAAGAAAATCAAGTATGTTGTTACTAATTACTAATTAGTAATCAGGCAGGAAGGTAGCAGTTAGGGGCAATCAGTCAGGCAGGCAAGTGGTTAGTGAGGATTAGGCAGGCAGGCAGAGGTGGTTAGGGGCAATCAGGCAGGCAGACAAGCAGTTAGGGGTGATCAGGCAGGCAGGCGGAGTGTAGGCCTGTATGCAGTACTGTAGGCCTGTATGTTTTGTGCAAAGGAGGCATTTAGTCACTCATTTGGATTATTGTAATATTAATTCACATACACTGAATGGAATTTTATCTCTTTGTGTTTGACTAAGCTAAACTTGGGAGCTATGGCATATTGAATGATTTTTTGGTTCTCTAAATAAAAATTAAAGAACAGAACCAAGGTAAACACAATCATTACAAGAGTCAGCCAACTTTTTCATAACAGACCAGATAGTGCGTCTTGTTGACTTTGTGAGCCATATTGTCTCTGCCACAACTAAGCAGCCATAGATTATAAATGATGAATGAATGGGTATGCCTGTGTTCCAGCAGAACTTAATTTACAAAAACAGGCTAGGCCAGTGTTTGCCGATTTCCTGACCAGAAGTTCTGTTTGTAAGTTTTTTGTATGGTGTTAGTTGGAAAAGGGTGCTCTTTCTTGAGGATGTGGAAATGAACTTGGTGGCCTGAAGACTGTTGGATTGGTTGGTAGTCTTGTCTGGTGTAATGAAGATAAAATGTGCATCGAAGCCCTTGTCAGGTTAGGAAACTTTCTTAGTTTCTTTGGATTCTTCAAGCAGAAGTAAATTCATTTTCTAGGCTTACGGTTAGCAGACCTTTAAATTGGGAAAAGAATAGGCTTTGGTGTCTATGATATATCTTAGTGTAGTACATTTTTAATTGGGCCGTTACAATTTACTTCTATGAAATCATGAGTTACTGAATTAAACCATTTGGAATATAGTCAATATCAAGGGAGAAATGTGAACTATAATACTGTAATTTTTTTAATACAAGAATTCTCTGCTTCTTTTAAAAAAGTATATTATTATTGATTTCAGAGAGGAAGAGGTAGAGAGAGATAGAGATATCAATGATGAAAGAGAATCATTGATCAGCTGCCTCCTGCATGCCACCTACTGGGGATCAAGCCTGCAACCCAGGCCTGTGCCCTGACTGAGAATCGAACCATGACCTCCTGGTTCAGTGCTCAAACCACTGAGCCACAGCAGCTGGTCGATTTCTTTTTTTAATCAAAAAGTTAAAATTTGGGTATTTACTCTGTTAATTCATCAAAGTACATAGAGTATACAAATTAAGAATCTTCCCTCAAATTACCTTTAAGGATGGCTGTGTCATGCTGGTTTTTTTCTTTTTGTTTTTTGTTTTGTTTTGTTTTTTGTTTGTTTTTTAATTCTGGAAAACTTCAAATACCTGAAAATGAAAAGAATAGTACATCTCCCATGTATCCATCACCTAACCTCAGGATGATCAGTTTATGGTCAGTCATTGTTTCTTCTTTATCACCACATAGTTTTGAATCATGCTAGGTTTTTTAAATTGAAATTTTAATTTTACTTAGTTTAGGCACTTTGGAAACTCTACAACATCACCAAAGAATTTGCTACATAGAAAATCAAGAAGTAAGGACTATGATGCATACACTGATAATATCCCCAATCAGGAACCAGAAGATAATTTTGCTAAAGAGCTTCAACAGTATATACAAGCCAGAGAAATGGCAAAAGCTGCTCAGTCCTTATTGTCTCATAAAGAATCCATGAAGAAAGAGGAAGCAAAGTGTACACAGGAAGGTAAAGGTAAAACTATTTTATCATTTAAAGTCTATCTAGAGGAGCAATCACTTTGTTCATGACTTGGGGGGTGGAGGTTCTCCTGCATTTTATGATAAGACTAGAGGCCCGGTGCACGAAAATTCGTGCACTGGGAGTGGGTCCCTCAACCCAAACTGCACCCTCTCCAATCTGGGAGCCCTCAGGGGAGCCCTCGCCAATCCAGGAGTTTCTGTCTGTCTTTGCAATCATATGAGCGAATTGTCTGAAACCCCCAACCCAGTTTGGTTTGTTGCTCACAGAATAATAGAGGCATTTTTTTTCCTTTGCTTCATTGGTGGAGATTTCCTGGAAATTTTAGGATATCTTTCCTTTAATTTTTCCTAGACACTCTGATTTTACTTATGTCTCTCACCTTTGCTTTCCCTCCACCCCCCACTGCAACAATAACTTGCTCCAGGTTCACTTTGCTCTAGTGTCTAGGACAGTGATGGCGAACCTATGACACGCGTGTCAGAGGTGACACGCGAACTCATTTTTTTGGTTGATTTTTCTTTGTTAAATGGCATTTAAATATATAAAATAAATATCAAAAATATAAATCTTTGTTTTACTATGGTTTCAAATATTTAAAAATTTCTGTATGTGATACAGCACCAGAGTTAAGTTAGGGTTTTTCAAAATGCTGACACACCGAGCTCAAAAGGTTTGCCATCACTGGTCTAGGAGATCCGTCTGCCACCAGAACTACGATTCCTAGCATTCCTGGTGCTCCCCGTGCTCTGGGCTTCCTCTTCCAGTCCTGGGGCTGCCAACACAGAACTACTATTCCCAGAATTCCTGGTGGTCCCCACGCTCTTGGTTTGCCCTTCCTGCTCTGTCTTTGTACCACGGCCTCCCACTCTGTCAAGTCCTCCAAGCTGTCAGCTCTCCCTCTCTGCTCTTTGTCTGGCAGCTTGGGAGCCAAGTTTGCCAAGCCGCTCTACTCTCAGCTGGCTCTCCCACCCAGTCGCCCCCCCCAGCCACTGGGCGGAGAACAGAGGGAGCACCATCCCCCCAGGCTGCCAGCTCTCCTGCTCTGCTCTCTGCCCGGCGCCTGTGTATGGAAATAAACTTGCCATCTTTGTTGGGTTAATTTGCATACTCACTCCTGAGTGGCTGGTGAGTGTAGCAGAGGGATGGTCAATTTACATGTTTCCCTGTTATTATATAGGACTAGAGACACAGTGCATGAAATTCGTGCACGGGTAGGTTCCCTATGCCTGGCTGGCAATCAGGGCCAATCAGATTCCCCGCCTCCAACATCCCAGCCTCCTCCTTCCCTTGCTCCTTCAGCGGCCCATCACCACCGCCTGCTGGTCACCTGCCATGTTCCACGCCACCCCTTGGTGGTCAGTACACCTCATAGTGAGTGATCGAACTCCCGGTCGAACTCCTGAGGGGACACTTTGCATAATAGCCTTTTATATCTAGAGAAGATCATGATTTATATGGATATTTACTCCAGATACGAGATACCCTTCAACACCTGGCCACTCAGTGTACAATGCTCACTGAGTTTGCAGGAGGAGCTAAGCATTCAGGAGGGTTCTCAAAGGCCATGACTACTTTGAAAGGGAGAATGCTAAATCCCAGCCTCTGCATGTAAAAGGGACAAGATATACCTGTTTGTATTGCTATCAGCTGAAGATGAGTTGATTCGATGTCAGGGATGGTGGTGTGTCAGACTAGTTTCATGTATGTATTCTTTTAGATATCTTAGTTTCAGGTGTACAGCTTAGTGATTAGTCAGTTATATAACTGTAAGGTGAGTTACATAAATAAGTCCAGTACCCATCTGACCCCATACATAGTTATTACAGTATCATTGTATAAATGCAATACTTGATCCTCATTTACTGCCTCCCCCCTTAAAATGCTTTTCTGTTTAATATGGGTCATAGATGAGTTTAATCTGTATGAAATGTTTTCTTTTTTTTTTTTTTTAAATATATTTTATTGATTTTTTACAGAGAGGAAGGGAGAGAGATAGAGAGTTAGAAACATCAATGAGAGAGAAACATCGATCAGCTGCCTCCTGCACATCTCTTTCTGGGGATATGCCCGCAACCCAGGTACATGCCCTTGACCGGAATCGAACCCGGGACCCTTGAGTCCGCAGGCCGACGCTCTATCCACGGAGCCAAACCGGTTTCGGCAATGTATGAAATGTTTTCAATGGAAAATCTGATAGTAATCTACACAGTCAGTTTAAACATTTGAAGTTTTACTATTATAGTGTTATGGTAGTTCCTAATTAGATTCCTCATACCCTGAACACTTCAGAAGGATCTGGCTTGTGTCTGGGCCAGGGACCGAACCTGCAATGTAGGTATGTGCCCTGACTAGGAATCAAACCTGAGACTCTTTGGTGTACTGGGCAGCGTTCCAAACAACTAAGCCACACCAGCCAATGCTGCTATTGTGCTTTTATATCATCATTAAAGTTAATTTTCTGTTTTCAGATGTTAAACAAAAAAATAAAAACTTTAAAGCTGCCCATAAGAATGGTAAACAGAAGAAAATGAAGCGGAAATGGCCCGGCACTGCATCACTGAGGAACAGTGGCTCACAGGGACAGGTAAAAGGACCATTTCTGCCTTACCCTCAGTGACAAGGCACAAAATGAGGGTTATCAGTAGTGAAATCTTGGACAGCAGTGGGCTACACGTTCTCGCTCACACAGGAGCTGCCAGCACCCCCTTTAAGCCGTCATGCTGCACCGTTGCCTCGCATATATGCACCTCAGTAGTCCCTTCATTTGGTTTACATTGACTTGATTTTTGAGTGTTGTGCAGTCAGTGTATATGGATTGACATGTTTTATATGGATCTTTACTCCAGATGTGAGATACCCTTCAACACTTGGTCACTCAGTGTACAATGCTCACTGAGTTTGCAGGAGGAGCTGGGAGTTCAGGAGTCTTCTCAAAGGCCATGACTACTTTGAAAGGGAGAATGCTAAATCCCAGCCATATATGAAGCAGACATATAACGGGGAGAAAATACAATAATCATGAGCATATTTCAAAGGGCACAGAGTCTTACAAAGTTTCTGCTGTTGCAGTCCCTGGTCTACTGGGTCTAGACTCCCTCTGGAAAAAAAAAAAGAATATATCCGAGCATTGGCCTTACCACCCACCTCTACCCTCCTCTTAGTTTGATTTTGCTTGTAGAAGTTCTGTACATGTAATCAGGGTGGTTCAATAAATGACTCTGGACTCGACCTTTCTGAGGGCTTCTAAACTGGTGGTAACCATTTTTATCAGGTTTGTCCAAAGGGACAGTGCTAAATTACCAGAAATACTAAATTGTATATTTATATACCATCTTGCTCTGCACCCATATTTTACAAATGAGGAATCAGGCCCTGAGGTTTCAGGTGACTGTCATGGCCACCCAGGGCCAGGCCAGTGCTGGCACTTTGTATTTTGACCGCCCCCATGAGTATTTCCTTTCATTTGGTTTATATTGACTTAAAGGGTTATTCAGCCAAAGCTGATAGCTTTTCTATATGAGAAACAAATCTAAGTATATATGTTACAATTTAATAAGAGAACCAAAGGTTTAAATTAACGTATTTATAAGACAATTATTTGATAGTGCTCGGTGGAAATTTGACATTATTATGAAGCAGAAATATAAACATACAGCCAGCTCCCTTCTTTGTATTTCTCAGACTATTAAGAAATTTGATGTGCAGAAGCTAGAAGCTGTATTACAAGTTAACACACTAGCAGTGGTTTATTCTTCTAGTGAGGGTTCTCTAGAGAGCTAAAATGTGTTATGAGATCCCCTTTTGTTTTTATACCTTTATCACCATCTTTGAGGGGATAGTTCTAGTTCTGGTTACATTTGTTTTTTGTTGTTCTTTTTTATCCTCACCTGAGGACATGCTTAGAGAGGAATGGAGAGAGAGAAATATCAACCGATCGGTTGCCTTCCTTATGCTCCCTGACGGGCGATCAGACTCTCAACCCAGGTATGTGCCTTTATCTAACACCTTTTGGTGCACAGGCCAACACTTAACCAAATGATCCACTCAGGTTGGGCTACATTTGTTCATTTGAGGTGGTTAGTATACTTATCTCACACCCAGAGAGTATCATTGAAATGAAACATTATACTGCTTTTAGTTTTTATGATTTCCAGTTTTATCTCCATTGTTCTAAAGATCCTTGTTCTTGCCTGGCTGGTATGGCTCAGTGGTTGAGCATCGACCTATGAACCAGAAGCACAATGTTTGATTCCCGGTCAGGGCACATGCCCAGGTTGTGGGCTCGATCCCCAGTAGGGGGTGTGCAGGAGGCAGCCGATCAATGATTATTTTTCATCATTGATGTTTCTATTTCTCCCTCTCCCTTCCTCTCTGAAATCAATAAAAAATATTTTAAAAAATAAAAATAAAGAGCCTTGCTCTTACATTTCGCTTTCTATCACAAGTAGTAGGACTTTTATTTTTTTTATTCATTTAAAAAAGTAAGGGTAAAGTACAATAAAATATTCAAATTGTATAAATACTAAAGTTCAATGATAGAATGCTGTTGGAACTGGCAAAACATTCACTTTTCAACTCTGTACAAAAGTCCAGATCTTATATGTGAAGGTCAGTTTAGAAAAATCACTTTTTAATGTTTTGTATGTGTTTTAAAATAATTTGTGCAATGAAATAAAATATTTCATTTTCCATTTCTCACATTTAGTTTTTTGTTTTTGTTTTCAAAGGACGATAAACCTAAAGAGAATCAGCAGCACGTGCAAATGAATCAGGGGTTCATCAACCAACATACAGTGGAGCGAAAGGGAAAGCAAGTTTGTAAATATTTCCTTGAAAGGAAATGTATTAAGGTACAAAAAATGTGTAAGCAAAAATATACTAAAATGGAAGGCATAGCAAAAATGTACTAAGATTGACTCCTATTTCCATTAAACACTCTAAAAGTATACCTGTTTCCTCCTAGAAAATGTTCACTTAGAAAATTTTACCAAAATCCTTTTTTAAGTTTAAGAAAGATAATTTTTAAAAAATGTTTCGTTGCCGAAACCGGTTTGTCTCAGTGGATAGAGCATCGGCCTGCGGACTGAAAGGTCCCAGGTTCGATTCCGGTCAAGGGCATGTACCTGGGTTGCGGGCACATCCCCAGTAGGAGATGTGCAGGAGGCAGCTGATCGATGTTTCTCTCTCATCGATGTTTCTGACTCTCTATCTCTCTCCCTTCCTCTCTGTAAAAAAAAAAAAAAAAAATGTTTCATATTACAGATGTTTAGGCCTTAAATTTTAAGTAGATAAATATGATAACTCATTAAGAATTGGACCATATAGCTTCTAAGACTATTTTTTTCTGGAATTGTTTATCTAAAGTTTAGTAGGAATTGTAATGAGTTAACTGTGAGAAATAATTTCTTTTCTTTGTTCCTTTTTTTGGCCCAGGGAGACGAATGTAAATTTGATCATGATGCAGAGATAGAGAAGAAAAAGGAAATGTGTAAATTTTATGTACAAGGATATTGTACCAAAGCTGAAAACTGTCTGTATTTGCATAATATCCTTTATCACAAGATATAACTTTACTCTTCATAAACACTTATGTGAACATTTAAAATATGTACAGTTTTGAATGGAACCAGTGTCTTAGCTATGGCAAAGACAAGCCATACTTTATTATCCAAGCCCAACTCACTATTGAAGTGATTCAGTTGTATATAGATTTTTTATTTCACGTAAGAAAAGAGGGATCCCTTAGAGAGTCTCTCAGATGAAGTATAGTAGGTTTGTGAGACCTGTTCAAGTCCAGAAAGACTTTGTCAGAATTTCTGCTGTGACATTCACTCATTGAATCTAACAGAGGCAGGGTTCACTCATTGAATCTAACAGAGGCAGGGCTGCATTATTTGGGAATGCTTGTTTTCTGTATATGAAGCTAACCCTCACTTCAG
>NW_005871655.1:379764-381192 GCF_000147115.1 Myotis lucifugus
TCGGGACATCCCTTTTAACAATCCTGGGCTGGGGGGTTCCAAATCACTTCCCCTGCCGTTTTGGCCCTAAATGCCCTTGTTGCCAACCAGGTTCACCCCCAACTGCCCCCCTTCCTGCCGCCCTGGTGGCTCCTAACTGCCCCCCTACCTGTTGGCCTGGTTGCCCCCACCTCCCCCCCATGCTGGCCTGGTTGCCCCCAATTGCCCCCCTCCTGCCGGCCTGGTTGCCCCTCATGCCCCCCCCCCCCCCCCATAACCCTGGTCACCCCATGCAGGCTGCTTGTTCAGTCATTTAGTCATCCCTCACTAACTCCCCTGCCGGCCTGGTCATAGGCAGCCATTTGTGAGGGTGTGAGGGTCAGTTTGCATATTACCTCTTTATTATATAGGATTTCAAAGAGAGAGGGAAGAAGAGAGTGAGAAGAGAGAGAAACATCGGTTTGTTGTTCCATTTATTTATGCATTCACTGGCTGATTCTTGTATGTGCTTTGATTGGAGATCAAACCCGTAACCTAGAGCATCAGAATGATGCTCTAACCCAGTGGTTCTCAACCTTGGCTGCACATTAGAATCACCTGGGAATCTTTTTAAAAATCCTGATTTCTGGGCCTCATCTTCCAGAAATTCTGTTTCTTTGTTCCTGGGGTGGGGTCACAACATTAGGAACAAAGAAACAATTTCTGGAGGATGAGGCCCAGAAATCAGGATTTTAAAAAGATTCCCAGGGGATTTCAAATGTGCAGCCAAGGTTGAGAACCACTGCCCTGACCAAGTGAGCTAACAGGCTAGAGCCAGACCTCTTACTTAAATCGGAGTCATCAGGATTAGTTTATGCTGGATTGAGATGGTTCGCTTCCTTAACATTTGGGAATATGAATATCCTTGCAAGTTCTATCACAAGGGAGACCAATGTTATCAAGGGGGGAGCTGGGAGTTGTCCAGGCCCCGCGGACTGGAGTGAGACAGGAACTTTTGGTTAAAGTGAGCAAAATTTACAGTCGAAGTTTAGTAGTACTTTTATCAAGCATTTGTTTGAGTAAAAAGTGAAGAATCTAGAAAAAAAATGATCCTGAAAGGACACGGAGGCGTGACCTACCGATAAGATATATTAGGACGGGGCCCACCAAAGAGTCAGGTAAGCATTAGGACTGGACATCCAATGTAACCCCTAACCCAGCTGCTGATTGGGAAGAATTTAACAGCTGGGTGCCAACAACCCAGTATTTAGTTAAACGAAAATGCTGTGTGACTGGTTTATTTTTGTCAAAATAACGAAGAACAAAAAAGAGAACCCATACCTGGTGTTCCCGGGGAAGGGGAATGAAGGGGACGCATTCGCTGTCCATGTTTTTTGGACAAGGACCAGATACCTTTAAAGCCGGGGTAGTCGAGGGTGGAAAAAAAGAAGGAAATTAGGTAAACACGAT
>NW_005871655.1:382515-385016 GCF_000147115.1 Myotis lucifugus
AGGCCTAAAGCTCAGGCCGAGGTTTTAGGCCTGGGCCGGGGCACCCCCAGCTCCCCACCGCTGCCGCCACCAAAGATCGCTGGCTCAACGATTGCTGGCTGGCTCCGCCCTGGTTCCCGCTGCTGTCGCCATCAATGATCGCTGGCTGGTTCCTCCCTGATCCAGGCCTAAAGCCTCAGGCCGAGGTTTTAGGCCTGGGCCAGGGCACCCCCAGCTCCCCGCCGCCACCATCTACGATCACTGGCTGGCTCCTCCCTGGTTCCCCGCCTCCGCCACCATCAACAATCGCTGGCTAGCTCCTCCCTTACCCAGGCCTAAAGCCTCAGTCCATGGCTTGGAGCCGACGTATGCAAATTAGCCGCCATATTGGCTGGGGATTAATTTGCATATCTCAATGATTAGCCAATGGGAAGGGTAGCGGTTGTACGGCTAATTACCATGTTTCTCTTTTATTAGATAGGATAGAGGAATATGCAAATTCGCTGAGATGCCGTCACATAACAACCAATCAGGACAGGGGGCAGGGATGAGGCCGCAGCAAAGAGCTCTCGGCATGCCTGTGCCGGGGGTCCAAAGGGCACGGAGAGGAAGGGAGCAGATAGGCAGGGGAATCAGGCCAGGAGGGGAGAGCAGATAGGCAGTTAGGGGGATCAGGCTGGCAGGGGAGCAGTTAGGGGCATCAGGCAGGCAGGCAGGGGAGCGGTTAGGAGCCAGTGATTCCAGATTGTGAGAGGAATCCTGGATTGGAGAGGGTGCAGGCCAGGCTGAGGGACCTCACCCCAACCCCCCCCATGCACAAATTTTGTGCACCAGGCCTCTAGTTTCTAGATATTTTTAGGTTGTAAAATCTGAAAGGTTACTCTAGAATTAGAAGTCATACCAAATATTTATTTGTTTATTAGTATGAAATATGTATGAGAAAATGGCATATAAAATTTGTTTTTCAGTTTCTCTTACAGTCAACATTAGATGATTACTAGGATGAATATTATTGGATCAATAGAAAAATTACAAGTATTATGATATATGTGATATGCATAAAATGATTTTTTTTTCATATTAGGTTTTAAACACTGAAAAGAAGTCATCATGAAAACCAAAAACATAAAAATAAGGTAAAATTAAGATTTAGTGCATTTTTTTTTCCTGAAACATCTCTAGAAGTTGGCATGGAAACAGGACTTTTTCCATTTTCTTAAATAGAAGTAATTTTCTCTTTACTCCCCCACTAAAATAATGATAAAATATTTGGTACATATGCATAGATATATAGGGTGTCCCAAAAAATGTTTGCACACTTTGAAAAATTATAAAGGCAGTGTTATTGAAATACATTTATTTTCAAAATATAATAGAAATCAGCTGTTAAAGAGTATTACCCTGTATATTATGGGTCTCCATGGACCTGCTTCCTTCCCTGGGTTTGTCACTATCTTTTACATTTTTATTTTCCTCCTCTGTTTCTTTGTAAATTTACCAAAGGTACATACATAGTTCACTAAATAGTATATTTAGTTGTGCTTGTGTTTGGGTTTTATTTAAATACTATCATCCTCTGTATTATTGGTGACTTGCTGTTTTCACTCAACATTATCCTTCTAAGATTTATGTAAACGCATGCAGCTGT
This sequence comes from Myotis lucifugus, assembly GCF_000147115.1. NCBI lineage: Eukaryota > Metazoa > Chordata > Mammalia > Chiroptera > Vespertilionidae > Myotis > Myotis lucifugus. The sequence continues at coordinate 384,143 of NW_005871655.1, forward strand.
CATTCATTCACTTTTACTCCTACATAGTATTTTAATAATTGAGTATGTTATAGTTTATTTAGTTTTTCTATTGATGAACACTGAGGTTATTTTCAGTTTTTTAAATACACACTGTTACTACAAATAATCATGTTCATGTCTCCTGATATAAAAGTGTGTGAGTTATCCTGGGTGTATACTAAGGAATAGAATTGTTGCATCTTAATATTTAAGATGATACCAGTCTTCTGTAAAGTGCTTGTAATAGTTTGTACTTTCACCAATTGTGTTAAAGAGCTTTTGATCCACTTGCCAACAATTTTTTTTTTACCAATTTAGTAGGTGGAAAAATCGTGTCCATAGCTTTATTTTATGTACTTACTTTTAATATATTTTTATTGATTTCAGAGAGGGAGAGAAAGATAGAAACATCAATGATGAGAGAGAATCATTGATTGGCTGTCTCCTGCACACTCCCTTCTGGGGATTGAGCCTGACACCCAGGCATGTGTCCTTGACCAGAATTGAATCCCGGCCCCTTCAGTGTGCAGGCCAGCGCTATCCACCGAGCTAAACTGGCTAGGGCCCATAGCTTTATTTTCATGAATGTCTTTGCTTATTGGGCTGATTGTCCTCTATAAATTGGTTTTACATATTCCGCATATAATCCTTTGTGAGGTATGTGTGGCAGGTTTTTTTCCATTTTGTGGGCTGTCTTTTCACTTTTTTTGAGGTGTCTGAGTAGAATTACTTATTTTGGCAATTTTTTTCTTATGGTATGTTTTGTGTTTCATATCTTATTTATGAATCCTTCCCAGTCATGAAGCTATAAATACTTTATATATTTTTTAGTTTACTTTTACCTTTATATTGACTAGTAGCCGGTGCATGAAAT
>NW_005871655.1:385691-390733 GCF_000147115.1 Myotis lucifugus
ATCGCATTAAGAGTGAAACACTTTCAGAGTGCTTGACTAATTTCCCTTGTGCTGAAGTATTTAGAACTTAAACTTTAACGTCACATGTTCTTTGAACTCAAGAGAAAGCAACATATAGCTGACCATGTGCGAAAATGGGTTCAGGTAGGAATATGCCTACTCAGTCTAGAGTTTGTCCTTGTGATTTATTAATAGTCATCACAAATGCTGGCATCCCGGGAAACTGGTTGAATCAATTTAAATGGGAGGCCAGTGTCAGATGGGGACAAATCAATTCTTGGAATCAGAACAACCTCTCCCTCTGCAGATCCTGTTAATACTTCATCTTCGATAATGTTAGGTTGCAATCTTTTGACAATAAATCTGGTACCATTACAAAGACCCCATTTACTATTAAGATTTCTCAATAGCATGATGATTGCACCCACTTTCAATTTTAATTTATGACATGGCATTCCCAAAGGAGTAATACTATTAAGAAATTTGATGGGAAAATTTTCTTTTTCAGCATCATCTGTAGAATCAGTGGAATCATCACTCAGATATGTGTGAAAATCTCCATTGAGTATATCCAATATTTCTTCATTTGCTTTTTGAACGTTTCAGTCCTCAGGCCGATGCTCTATCCACTGAGCCAAACCGGTTTCGGCTGTTTAGATATTTTTAATATTATCTATAGGTATAGTATTTCCAAAGGCTTCAATAATAGACCCATTACAAATTATTTCACAGGGGATTTCAATAATATCCATTCCTAAATGAAAACTGCTATTTTTGCTATCTCCAAGTTTTACCATTCACTATAAGCAGAATCCTCTGATCTTATATTTGTTTAAGAGACAATTTTCTGAAACGTCCCAAACATTGCAGTACTTTAAACTCGTTTGTACTATGGCCAATCGCATAGCATGTGGTACAATACTGAGACGTTGAAAATCCCCTCCAAGAAGGAGAACTTTCCCACCAAATAAAACATTCAAATTTCTCTTAGTAATCTGTCTATGGCGTTTACAACATGACTGGATGCCATGGTGCATTCATCAATAATGAGAAGTTGGGCCTTTTTAATAGTTTTAGCAACTTCACTGTTTAGATCGAGTCTAGAAATTTAAGTTTCATTTAGTGGAATGGGTAATTTATATTGGGAATGAAAGGTGCTTCCACTGAGAAGTAAATTTGCAGTAATTCCTGTAGACGCTGTGGGTAAAACAGTACTACCACGACCTCTAATATAATATATTAAAACTTTATAAAGATCTGCCTCCACGCTCCGAGGGCTGGTTCCTGCTTCAAACCTTGCCCTTACCAGAAACAGCTCTGGGAAACAGCTTGGGGAGGGCACAGCCGTTGCCAAGACAACCCCTGCAGGACTGACTTCCTTCCGGTTGGTCGAGCCTCAGTCATGGTCGTGATGTTACACCCAGGGTTTTTATGTAAATAGATTCCTTGAACTGAAATTATATCAGTTAACATTTGCCACAATAATGATGTTAACAAACTACCACAAACTCTCCATACCAGGTAAAAATAAAAATTTCTTTTTCTTGCAGCTGCAGATGGTTGGGTTGGCTGTACTTATGTAGCAGGTCCACTGGGATGGCTCTGCCCCACATTTGTCTTCCTGGGACCAGTAGGCTGGCTGGGCATGTTCTTTTCCTAGCAGCTCAAGAGGTCCTGTTTGCATCACATTTACATACACCCGTTGGCCAAAGTCAAGGAGTAGGAAGTACATTCTTTTTTTTTATACTTTCTGAGTGGGATTTTTTATACTTTCTGAGTGGGAGGAGCTGCTATATTACACGAAAAAGAGTGTGGCTATGGTTCTAGGGAGAAAGGAAGAAGTGCAGCTAATCATTTACTTTATTTAATGGTAAGGCTGTATAATATTCCATTGTATGTATATACCACATTTTATTCATTCATCTGTTGATGGTCACTTGAGTTGCTTTCATGTTTTAACTATTGTGAATGATGCTGTTATGGAATTCTGAATATATATCCAGAAGTAGAATTGCTAGATCATATGGTAATTCTATTTTTAATTTTTTGAGGAATCACCATACTGTTTTCCCCAGCAGCTGTACACTTTACATTCCCAGCAGGAGTACACAGGATTCCAGTTTCTCCATATCCACACCAACACTTATTTTGTTAGTTTGTTTTTTTGTTTATGTTTTTTGGAGGTGGTATCTTGTAGTTTTTATTGGCATTTCCTTAATGATCAGTGATGTTGAGCATCTTTTCATGTGCTTATTGGCCATGTGTTTATCTTCTTCAGAGAAATGTCTATTGAAGTTCTTTGCCCAATTTTGAATTGAGTGTTTGTTTTTATAGTTAAGTTTTAGGAATTCTCTATATTCTGGATATTAGATATTAATCACTTACGATATATATCATTTGCAAATATTTTCTCCCATTCTGTGGGTTGCCTCTTCGTTCTGTTGATAGTGTCCTTTGATGCATAAGATTTAAAAATTTTTATGAAGACAAATTTGTTTTACTTTCTGTGCCTTTGGTGTCATATTTAAGAAATCACTGCAAATCCAGTGTCATTAAGCTTTTAGCCTATATTTTCTTGTAAGAGTTTTGTAGCTCTAGCTCTTATGTCTAGGTCTTTGATCCATTTTTTGTTAATTTTGTATATGGTGTTAGGTAAGGGCCAAAACCTCATTGTTTTGCATATGGATATCCAGTTTTCCCAGAACCATTTGTTGAAAGCACTGTCTTTTCCTCATTGAATGATCTTGGCTTCTTGTTAAAATATGTGAGAGTTTATTTCTAGGCTCTGTATTCTATTCCATTGGTCTTTGTTCTTTTTCAACTTTGTTTTGGCTAATTGGGACCCCTTAAGATTTCATACAAATTTTAGGGTAGATTTCTCTCTCTCTCTCTCTGCAAAAAAAAGTGTCATTGTGATTTTGGTAGGGATTACATTGAATCTGTAGGTCACTGTATAATATTGACAACTTAATAATATTAAGTCTTTTAACTCATGAACCCAGGGTCTTTCCATTTTTTATTTCTTCTTTAAATTCTTTCAGCAATGTTTCAGAGTTTTCACTGTACAGCTTTTCCCCTTTTGGTCAAGTTAATTCCTAAGTATTTTAATTCTTTTGAGATATAGTAAATGGAATTATTTTCTTTTTTTTTATATTTTTATTGATTTTTTACAGAGAGGAAGGGAGAGGGATAGAGAGTTAGAAACATCGATGAGAGAGAAACATCGATCAGCCGCCTCCTGCGCACCTCCTACTGGGGATGTGCCCGCAACCAAGGTACATGCCCTTGACCGGAATCAAACCTGGGACCTTTCAGTCCGCAAGCCGACGCTCTATCCACTGAGCCAAACCGGTCAGGGCTGGAATTATTTTCTTAATTTCCTTTTCAGATTGTTTACCATCATTGTATAGAAATGTTACAGATATTTGTTTGTCGACTGTGTATTCTACTATTTTGTTGAATTTGTTTATTCTGAATCTTTAAGTAAATTTTCTACATATGAGATCATTGGATGGATGTTTTTTTTAACATGATATAATGTTACACTTAGTAAGAAAGTCAGCATCGTACTTAATGGGCAAACAGAAGAGGCATTTCCACTAAAAATGTCCAATGGGACTGTCTAGTTTCTAAAAGTTGAAGAGGGTTCTCTGAAAACATCTGCATCAGGCACCAGTTTCATTTATGAATGCCCTGGATGAGGCAGTAAAAAGTATTCATGCTGTTAAACTTCAGTTCTTGAGTTCTCGTCTTTCATCATCATGTCTAGCAAAATGGAAAGATATTATCACATATTTACATTTCCACACTAAGTGGTATTTTGAGGAAGAGCACTCGTGCTATTATCTGAGTTCAAGCTGGATCAGCTGCGTGTCTTTATGAATACTCTTCAAAGAACAACTGTGGGGGCCAACTGGTTTCTTCAGATGTGGCGGTTTGGCAGATGCTTTTCCACAAATGAATGGAGTGACCCTGTCACTTCAAGGAAAACAACGGAAAATATTTGTTTTCAATGGTAAAATTCTGGCTTTTGAGCACAAAGGACAATATCAGAACATTTTATCTGCCTCTGAGCTTGAAAGCTTTTCTGTACTTAAACATTCTTTTGGTGAAGTTGGTTGGTGATATTAAAGAATGTGATTTTTAAAATACTGTATAGTAGAACATTTGAAAGATCTGCATAAATTAGTAAACTAACATTTTCCAAATAAGCAATGCATGACATCACAAAATTATGCATGGGCAAAATACCCATCCAACCTGTAATACAGACTAATGTATTTTCATGTAACAGTGTAGATCAGTGGTCAGCAAACTGCGGCTCGCGAGCCACATGCGGCTCTTTGGCCCCTTGAGTGCGGCTCTTCCACAAAATACCACATGCAGGTGCGCACGTAGAGTGCAATTGAAACTTTGTGGCCTATGCACAGAAGTCTGTATTTTATGGAAGAGCCACACTCAAGGGGATAAAGAGCCGCATGTGGCTCGCGAGCCACAGTTTGCCGACCACTGAGTAGATCATTCCTTGATGTGGTTTCAGATTCTGCATTGCAACTGGAAATTTGTTTGCATTTATTTATTTGTTTGTTTGACAGAAAACTTTATTTAAAAAATTTTTCTAATACTTTTATTTTAAAATTAAATTGATTGAGATGACATTGGTTAATAAAATTACGTAGGTTTCAGGTGTACAACCCTATAATACATCATCTCTATATTGCATTGTGTGTTTAACACCCAAAGTCAAATCTCCATCTATCACCATATGTTTTACCCTTGCATATATATATATATTTTTTAATTGAATCTTTATTGTTCAGATTATTACATTTGTTCCTCTTTTTTCCCCCCATAGTTCCCCTCCACCCGTTCCCACCCAGCCCGCCGCCCTTACACCCCCCGCCGCAAGATTATCACTGATTGTATGCGCAGGACTTTATCAGATAATACAAGCTGGTTAAATCTGTGATAGGGCAGAGAGAATTGGAAGACCTGACCCTGTTCCACACCTGGATCCAGGAAAGTATTAATGATTCTCTCGC
>NW_005871655.1:390833-410219 GCF_000147115.1 Myotis lucifugus
CACACCCCTTTCCCCCACCCAAGAATAGTCAGTCCATTCCCTTTTCTATGTCCCTGATTCTATTATAATCACCAGTTCATACTGTCCAACAGATTATTTATTCACTTGATTTTTAGATTTACTTGTTGATAGATGTGTATTTGTTGTTCATAATTTGTATTTTTACCTTTTTCTTCTTCCTCTTCTTAAGGATACCTTTCAGCATTTCATATAATACTGGTTTGGTGGTGATGAACTCCTTTAGCTTTTCCTTATCTGTGAAGCTCTTTATCTGACCTTCAATTCTGAATGATAGCTTTGCTGGGTAAAGTAATCTTGGTTGAGGGTTCTTGGTATTCATCACTTTGAATATTTCTTGCCACTCCCTTCTGGCCTTCATAGTTTCTGTTGAGAAATCAGCTGACAGTCGTATGGGTACTCCCTTGTAGGTAACTGACTTTTTTTCTCTTGCTGCTTTTAAGATTCTCTCTTTGTCTTTTGCTCTTGGCATTTTAATTATGATGTTTCTTGGTGTGGTCCTCTTTGGATTCCTTTTGTTTGGGGTTCTCTGTGCTTCCTGGACTTGTAAGTCTATTTCTTTCACCATGTAGGGGAAGTTTTCTGTCATTATTTCTTTAAATAGGTTTTCAATATCTTGCTCTCTCTCATCTTCTGGCACCCCTGTAATTCGGATGTTGGTACGCTTGAAGCTGTCCCAGAGGCTCCTTACACTATCTTTGTATTTTTGGATTCTTTTTTCATTTTACTTTTCCGGTTGGGTGTTTTTTGCTTCTTCATATTTCAAATCTTTGACTGGATTCTTGCGATCCTCTAGTCTGCTGTTGGAACTCTGCAGAATATCCTTTATTTCAGTCAATGTATGCTTAATTTCTAGTTGGTTCTTTTTTATAACCTTGAGGGTCTCATTAGATTTCTTGAGGGTCTCACTACATTTATCGGCGGTCTCACCAGACTTTTTGAGGGTCTTACTAAATTTATCAGTGGTTTCTAGAAAGTTCTTGAGAAAAACCTTAAAAGTGTGGTTTTGAACTCTATATCCAGTCATTTGCTATCCTCCATTTCTGTCATTTGTGACCTGTTTCTTTGTCTCGGCATTTTTTATGCTTCCCTGTGTTGGTAGAGTGGCTTTGTGTGCTAGGTGTCCTATAGGGCCCAGTGGCTCAGCCTCCCCAGTTTCCTGAGGTGGACACTCTTGGTGCACCCCCTTGTGGGCTTTGTGCACAGTCTTGTAGTTAAGCCTTGATTGTTGTAGGTATCACTGGGTGGAATTGACCTCCAGTCCAATTGGCTGTGAGAGTCAGCTGTGTCTGCAGTGGGAGAACTTCTGTGCTAAAGACACCCTTATGAGGCAAGACTTGCTTCAGTGGGGCTTTGGTGCTCACTGAGTCTGCCCCCTGAGTGTGTCCCTTATGGATCTGAGGAGTTGTAATTGGATGGTCCCACTCTGACCACTGGGTACACTGGCTCTTGGATCTAAGGAGGTGCTAATTTAGCCTCTACCTGAGGCTACCCAGCAGGAGCTACGAAGAGATCTGCAGATTCCCTTCCCTTGTTTGGGGTTTGGAGGTGCCCAAATGAGGCCCAGTTGTGAAGCAATGCAAGCTGCTGTGGGGCTTGGGCCTTCTCTTGGAAGTTCTGGGTCTGTCCTGCCCAGCTGCAGTTTGTTAGGTAATTTTCAGATTGCAAAGGGCCGGGGCATTCATATACAAAAGCCTCTGCTGCAGCTTGTGTGGGGCGGGGTCTCAGGGAATCAACAGGGCAGAGCAAGCAGCTATGGCTGATCCTCAGCCCTGCCCTAAGGGGACCTGCATCTCAGTGTCCCTGTAATCGCTGCAAGCACCTTTGAGAGAAAGCCGCCCTGAGTTCCGAGTTCTGCCCGCTGCTAGACAGTCCAGTTTCTCCTGGTATGAGTCTGGGTCCCCAGAGACTCACCCAGAACTGGAGTTCAGAGCAGTCGGGGGCTTGTGACTCCCTCCCGATTCAAAAAGACAGCCACGTCCTCCATTGCCAGCCCTTGCCACGTGCGCCTCCATAGCTCTGCACTTCACTTCCGCACCTCCTCTGAGTCTCAGTGTGCTTTTCTCTTTCCTTCTAGTTGTAGAATTTACACTCAGCCAGCCTTTCTGTGGTTCTGGATGATGTCCATTTTGTCTTTTAGTTTTTTTTGATTTTTGTTTGTTTTTTAAAAAATATATTTTATTTATTTTTTTACAGAGAGGAAGGGAGAGGGATAGAGAGTTAGAAACATGGATCAGCTGCCTCCTGCACACTCCCCACTGGGGATGTGCCTGCAACCAAGGTACATGCCCTTGACTGGAATCGAACCTAGGACCCTTGAGTCCGCAGGCCGACGCTCTACCCGCTGAGCCAAACTGGTTAGGGCTTTTAGTTTTCTTTTTGAATATGCTGTGGGAGGCAGCAATTTTTGGTGTTTACCTATGCCGCCATCTTGGTTTCTCCCCTTGCATATATTTTTAATATTCATTTGACCATCATATAGTTTTTAGCTTTTCTTATAGCTGTATTATTGCAGCCCTTTCCAACCGATCTGCCTCCATTTCCACTTTGTTTTCCTTAGAGGGCAGATTTCCCAGCGCACTGCTTCACCTGCGCCTCCTCTGTGTAGTGCCCTGAGTCGGGAGCTGCTTGTCTGCCTGGTTTTACGTTCTCTGTAGTCTCGCCATCTCAGCCTACTGAGCTTTAGTTCCTGCTGCCGTTTGCTCCACTCTGCTCCCCTTGGTTTCCTCCTGGGAACTAAATCTCACGGACCCCTCCAGCTCTAAACAAGCCAATGTATAATGAAACCATAGTTGGTTAAAGAATGAGGACCAGAAAGCTGAAAGGGAAAACTGTATATGGATTTACACGTGTGTGGCCAGCATGGTTATCATGGCTGTATTAAATTTATATCTGCTCTTTTTTAGAGCCAAAACAAAAAGGATAAATAGTTTATCTATTTATCTTTTATTATCAGAAAGGTAGGTGCAAAACCTCTCCTAATTGTAATTTCATAAAAACAGTTCTTATGTAGGTCTTCATTATGGAATTCACTGAAGAGAATGGACAGCATTTTAATTTCTAAGATCCTGTCTGACAGGTTTCATATAAATTTTTGTGGTCACTTACTAAATGCCACAACAGTAAAACTCAACTTTTGTCAGTTTGTAAGATAAATCAAGTATGTAGCTTTTTGGTGTTTTGACTTGATGGAATTCCGACCAGAGATATTAAGTGACTTGTCCCTCACTTCCTGCACAGTTGTCTCGGTTCACTGACTAGTTTCTGATAAGCATAACCATTAGGGGGTTATGGTTATGGATTTCTTACAAAATTGCTTGTAGAGGTCAAAATGCTGTGATTGGGTGATCTGGTCTGAATAATAGGTGCTCAGACTGACGGTTAGAAGCACCAACACCACACTGGGGTTTAGTGGGATCAGAGTATCTCAGGGTAAGCACCTGCTGAAGAAATGCTAGGATCATACACATGAAGTCCTCCCTAATACCTGTCACAGCTCCATCACAGGGATTATGGGGGGAAATCCAGCTTTGCTATTCACAGATGAGGAAACCGTGTCTGTAAGAAGGCCACCTAGCTCCTGTTCTTAGTTGTGAACACCACGCATGTGTGCCTCCCTTCCTAACAGAATTCCAGTTTCGCTGAGGTGTCCCTTCTTGTCCATGGCTGATCTGTGCTTTGTGCATGACGGGCCCCGGCCCCAACCCTTAGGGTGTAGCAACAAGGGTCTAGAGTTGTGATTTCCACCTTGGCGTCACATTGGGATCAGCTAGGAAGCTTTGTAAAAGATATGGTGCCTGGGGCCCACTCCCAGAAATTCTGATCTGGGGTTGAGGGCTGGGGTGCGAACATGAGATTTTCAGTAGCTTCCAGGTGATTCTGAAGCACAGCCAAGGTTGAAAAACACTGGCCTCAACAAATATTAGAAGTGCCACTCTTCGCCAGCAGTTGGTTCAGGCTTGAAATAGGGATACAGATCCTCTGGTACACTTCTGGGAAAGTGATCATCTCTTGAGATACACAGGAAGAGGCTAGACGTTGCCATGTCTGAATATGACACCCAGAGCGGATGCAGCTGTCTCGGGACTTCAGGGGGAGCTAGCAAACCAGCTGAGGTTGACATGAGAAACCTGGGAAGAAGCTGGTCCTTGGTAGCTGAGCCATGGAATTCAGCAGCCTAGCGAGAAGAGAGCCGGCCTTCAGCCTGCATGTTACATATACCACTTGAAATTATATATGTACAATTTCTTTTTATTCTTTACTGTTTGAGCCATTTTGATTTGAGTTCTCTGTTATCTGCAGCCAAAGGCAAGGTGATAAATATGAGCCAAGAATCAAACCTACATTCATTGTCCGAGTCCACCTTTCTGCTCACCCCTCTCCACCGAAGGCTGCGTTCACTGCCTGGGCTCCTGTTGACAGCACACAGTACGAAGCCGCTGTGAGAAAGGAGGAAACACGACATCCGCAAGGAAAGGACCTATTTAGAGGGCAGAGAGGAGAGAATGTGCATGTTGACTAGGGAGGGACAAGCTGCCCAGCTCACCTCAAAGTGGTGTTGGTTCCTGTGAAATGTGCAGCACTCCTTTACATCATTTAAAAATGTGGGGGAAGTAAACATTTTTGGTTATTATGTCACTAATTTTGAGGTACATGTTTGTAGTTAACATCTCTAAGGTTGGAGTGTCTTTTTCAGTTGGTATAATGTCACATTTTAATTGTTAGTTTATTTTTATTAGTACATGAATAATGGCTCTTGTTAGGTTGGTGACATGTTTAGATTTGAATGTAATTGTAAACTGAAGTTGTACATGTATATAGTCAAAAGTTTACTGTGAAATAAAATTTGTTATGAAATTTATTTTGGAATAATAAATTATGAAAACAGAGGTTTTTTATGAAAGAGTGGTTTCTGTCCCTTCCCCTGCCCCCTTTGTGTAGGCAGAGTTCTTGATTGATTATTTGATTGATAGGTAGGTTTGGTTTTTTTTTGTAGAGAGCTAGAGGAAACGGGGGGAGAGAGAGAGCCAATGACTTGTTGTTCCACTTATTTATGCATTCATTGGTTGATTCTTGTATGTGCCCTGACTGGGGACCAAACCTGTAACCTTGGGGTAGCAGGATGATGCCCCAACCAGCTGAGCCACCCAGCCAGGCTGTGGAAGGCAGAATCCTCAGATGGCTCCCAAGACTTGCCTGGTGACTCGAACCCTCTGAGTGGGCATTTCTGTGAGTGTGAGGGATTTCACTCCCAGGACTAGTTTATGATACAGATAAAGATGAAGCAGTTAGACCTTTGATTTAATTAAGGTCTTGGGTCAGTTGGTTTTGAGTTTAACAAAAAGGAGATGTTCCTGGGTGGGTCTCAACTGATCAGATGAACCTTTAAAAGAGACTAGGCACCTCCTGAAATCAAAGACGAGAAGCAGAGGGAGGGCCTGCCAGCCTGGAAGCTGCCCAGCTGTGCGAGCCCTGGGAACCTCATGTTACTGAGTTCTGCCAGCTAGCTGGGTGGACTTGCCTGAGGAGCTCCGGCTCACTTTGTACATTCCCACCTCAGTCTTCAAATCAGCCATTTCCCTAAGGAGCCCAGCAGGTTTTTAATCGAGACAGTCTGTTCAGATGAAGATGCCTTGGGAATATAGCTTCTTGTGAGCTGTCACATAGATCAGAAGTGACTGGGCCCTACCCGAGTGGCTCATGCGGTTCGATTCCCGGTCAAAGGCACATACCTGGGTTGCAGGTTCTATCCCAGCCCTGGTTGGGGCGGGTGCGCAAGGCAACGAATGGATGTGTCACTCTCACATGAATGTTTCTCTCTCCCCCTCCCCCCAAAAAAAAAATCAAAGGAAAAATATTCTCAGGTGAGGAATTTTTAAAGTGCAATCGTTTGGGGGCTTTTGAGGAGCTCCAAACCCGTTCCACTCACTGGTGACCCCTGGGTGCTGGCTGACAGTTACTGTCGTGAGCTGGGGAGGGGGGTGAGATTGGGGCAAGTCATGGCCACCAGGCATTTACTACGGCTCAGCTGTTTTTCTTGAGTAAATTCTCTTTGAACTTAATTCCCAGAGTTCTGAAAAAATGGCTGTAGCCGGTTTTGCCAGAGTGCTCCCGTGATTTGTGAAGTGCATTTTCAGAGATCCTCAGGCACTGGCCCAGAAGTGGAAACCTGGCGCACTCTAGGTATTGTTTGACACCACAATACCTTCTTTTCTAAATTTATATCCGCACTTTGGAAACATTTGCTTGTGGCTGGTAGGGAGACGGACGGGTGCCATCCTGGGGTCTTTTCTCTCAGCCCCCTGCCTGCCTGGCTGGCGGGGCTCATCCTCCTGGCAGGATGCTCCTCGCTCCGGGGTTTGAGGACATTCACTCAGCTCCAAACTTTTAAACTGCCTTCTTAAGAGGTTCCACAGAAGTGGCCTTATTTATCACTCACATAAGTCTTAAATGAGTTTTGTATGCCAGCTGTATTTAAAAATATTTCAAATTTATTTGCCTGGATATGTTGCTTGGCGGGCATCTCTGTTATATAATGATATAAACTGGACTTTAATCTTGGACTTCCTGAACAAATTTGTGATTCAGCCCCACGGCTGCTGACACACCAGCTCCTTTCAGCTTTCCATGTGCCTGCGGACTGGGCGCCAACCTAAACTTCCCCCTGCAGCTGAACTTAGTTAGGTAAGCCCGAGTCAACAGAAGTGCCCCTTATTTCAGCCAAACGCACATAAAACAGCCATTTCAGTCCACGACGAAGGCAAACCTGGTCCCAGTGAATTCCTGATTGTCTCGGGGGCTGAATGCCTGTCCTTGTGCTGCCGTGAAGGGTTCTGTGTTCTCAGGAGCTGGGGAGGTGATGGGGCCGAGGCCTGCCTCCCGGCCTGTGGCTCTGGCTGCCAGCAGTTCTGCAGGCCCTGTGTTCTTTGGGACACATCCTACAGCTAGATTTGTACCAGGAAAAGGAAAGGGGGGGAAAAGTGACCTTGACTTTTAAAGTGGGATGTGCAGGACCCTCCATCTGGGGGCCACAAGGCAAGACAGGGAACGGGGAGCCTGTGAGGAATGGGGAGACCTGGGAGATACTCAGCCAGGAAGACACTGCTGGTGCCGGTGATGTCTCTGCAAGAACACTGTCGCTGTGAGGAGGCGGTGTGGCTACATTCAGGACCATGACAGGGCCTCCTGGGCCACCCACAGGTCAGCAGGGTGGGAAATGGGGCTTCAGGACAGCAGGGCCCACAGCCCAGTCGCATGTTGTTCTCCAGGCCTCACCCCCGTCCTCTGCTGTCGGGCAGCTGTCAGGAACATCAGGCAAGGACCCTCACCTTCCCTCTCCTGGGCTCAGCAGCCCTACGCCCCTGTCGCATGTTGCCCTCCCTTACTGTCTGGAAACAGCACAAGGACATTCTGTCTCGTTCAAGGCTGTGTCCCTGCGAGGATCGAGCACAAGGCAGGCCCTCACTCGGTTGTCATGAAATCATTCAGATATTCAATATTAAAGGGGAGCTGCTCTGTTCCTCCGGCCATATGGAAAATGGTGGGCCTCAGGTGAAAGAATGAAAAGGACTTTTTAATGTTGAAGCCTTGCAGTGGTAGAGGCCAAACAAGGAAACAGCACAGATGGGAATGTGTGTCATTCTGCTCAAGTAATTCAAGAATTGCCCAGACATGGGTGGAAGCAAAGGAGAGGAGGTAAGAGAGAACTGAGAGCCCTAGCCAGTTGTGCAGTAGTTAGAGTGTCGGCCCACGGACTGAAAGCTCTCAGGTTCGATTCCGACCAAGAGCATGTCCCTCGGTGACAGGCTCAATCCCTGGCCCCAGGTCAGGGCACGTGCAGGAGGCAACCAATTGACGTGTCTCTCTCACATTGATGTTTCTCTCTCTCGGTCTCTCCCCCTCCCTTTCCACTCTCTCTAAAAAAAAAAAATCCATGGAAAAATATCCTCAGGTGAGGATTAATAAAACGAGAGGCCTGAGAGGAAGCGAGAGAGAATGTGAGTAAGCAGCGGTGGATCCCTCTGCACAGCCAGGTGCACACACGCCTCCCTCTGACATTCACGTGTGTGAAGTGTCCTGCAAGGCTTCGCACAGTTCTCCCGAGCCAGCCCTCCTCCTTCCTCATTTCCAAGTCCTGTCACCAACTACCTAGCACACACCTCACAGTTGCCCACCACACAGCAGCGGGCCCAGGGACCATTGTGGGGACTGCTGGTTGCTCGAGCTGGGCGTTGGACCAAACCTGCAGGCAACAGAGCCTGGTTTATCGCTTGCTGCAGCCAGAGAGAGATGGCATTTCAGGTCCTGGGACATCTCAGCAGGGGGGCCTCAGGGAAAGAATTACGGAGCTTTTGAGACTAGAGCAGTGGTTCTCAACCTTGGCTGCACATTAGAATCACCTGGGAATCTTTTTAAAATCCTGATTTCTGGGCCTCATCCTCCGGAAATTCTGTTTCTTTGTTACTAATGTTGTGGCCTCATCTTATAACAAAGAAACAGAATTTCTGGAGGATGAGGCTCAGAAATCAGGATTTTAAAAAGATTCCCAGGTGATTCTAATGTGAAGCCAAGGTTGAGAACCACTGGACTAGAGGAAGTCATAGAGGGTCTTGGCAGGGGTGGGTCAGGTTGTGTCAACTGGAGAGTTACTGGCAGAGTGCGTGGTCTGGTGTTTCTGAGTGAGCAGGGGTCAGATGTTCATGTTTAGCCGTTTGTGACACCAGTGCTCTGAAGGGTACAGTTGACAGGTGTGTGAGCCCTGAGGCAGCCACTGAAAGCTGTACAGAGCGGGTGAGGGGAGGACAGCGGGAATCTGGACCCTGCAGAGGCTGAGCGGGGAGTGGCTCCCATTCTGTCCCCAGTCCTCCGGGCTAATCCTTCCTTATCCCGTCAGTGAATCTTCATGAAACATGCCGATTGACCCTGACTGCTGAAACAAGGAGAATGATCTCATCACTTGTTATAAAAGTAGCCAACTTCTCTTTCAAAAGAGAAAAAAAGCCACCATGTTTGGAAATCAGCCCCCGGAGTGGCCCCGGTGACCTGCACTCCCTGGGAGGTGGCCCTGACGGAGGCAGCAGCCGGCACACTGTACAGCAGTGCAGGGTGCTGATGATGGGCTGCAGGGCTGCAGCGGCAGGGGCTTTGGGCCCGACGTGTGTGCTCGGCAGCTGCTGGCTGTCCATGTTCCCGGATGGAGGTGACTGACCTTCGACAGATGTTCTGGAAGGGAGACTGGGGTACAGGACATCTTAGTTCCCTGGGGCTGCTGTAACAGTGCCATCAATTAGGAGCCTAAAAGCCACAAATGTCTTTCACAGTCTGGAGGCCAGAAGTCAGCTCATGGTGTGGGAGGGTCCTTCCTGCCCCTTCCGGCTCCTGGTGATTCCTGGCAATCATCGGCATTTTTCGGCTGTGCAGCATAATGCAGTCGCTGCCTTCGTCTTCAGCTTTCTTTTCCTCTAAGGATGCCAGTCATTGGATTAGCCCCACCCTAACCTAGCAGGACCTCATTTTCATCTAACTAATTGCATCTGCAAAAACCTATTTCCAAGCACCAGGTGTTAAGACTTGAACGTATCTTTTCGGAGGACACTGTTCAGCCAGCAACACCAGGCCTATTCTGCTCCCAAGCCAGGAGGTTGGGACAGCGCTGGGTTTGCCTTGAAGACTGAACACCCCTCTGTGTGAGGGAAGCCGGCCTCACCCTTCTCACCTGGCTGGTTTCCGCGTGTGTGTTTTAAAGCCGGCATAGGGAGCCGAGTTCCTCCTGCTCCTCAGGCCACAGCGTGACTTCACCACCAATGATGAGGGGTCTCTCTCATTGTTTGCTCTTTCCGCCCTGAATCACTCGGGATAGTAATGCTGGAGTAACAAACAACCCTAACGTCTCCATGGCTTAGAACAACAAAGGATTATTTCCGCTCATTCTGGCCACATCGTGGTCAGCAGCTCCCGGTGTCCCTCGGGCACCAGAGCTGACGGGGCGGCCTCACCTGAGGGGGCCACTTCCATGCTGGAGGGGCGGGGCCTGGGGCTCCGACCTCATAGCTCACAGCGCAGCAGGTCCTGAGATGGGTGAGATGCTGTGGGGACTTAACTCCTGTTTATGCCCATCAGCCTGTGGTGAAACTGGTTTCCTTATATGTCATTTCACTTAAAGTTGCAGCACGCACGACAGTGTTAGTGAGGACCCACTGTGCTGGCCCTGTGAGACCTGCACCCCTTCTTAGCCAGGACTCAGCACACCAGGCCAGCCACTGGGCAGAAGTGCCGGCCTTCCTCGGGCACAGAGTGGGGACAACAGGAAAGATGTGGCCAAATTCACCAACATCTGCCAGGAACACCAGGTTTTGTTTGTGGCTTGTCCATCACATATAGAATTACATATTGTTTTTGTGATTAATCACTATGCTTTAATTATGTCCCTGGACATGCAGCCCTCGGGAACACCATGCACGGCTGCCTCGGGCTGGTCTCTGACACTCACTGGCCCAGGATGATGCCCTGTGTTGGCCTTGGAGCCTGGGGGGTAGGGGTATGGGGGGTCCCCTTCTCCTAAGACACCGGCTGGAGTGAGGAGTGTATGAGTTTGCTGGGGCTGCCATAACCACGTACCACAGACGGGGTGGCATAAACAACAAACCTTTATTTCCTCACAGTTCCAGAGCTGTGCTCACCAGAAGCCTGAGGTCCAGGCGGCGGTCAGCCAGGTGGGTTTCTTCTGCGGTCTCTCTCCTTGGCTTGCAGGGGTCTGGCCTCCCCTCCCCTCCTCCACTGGCCCTCCCTCTGTGTGTCTGTGTCCTAATCTCTCTTTATAAGGACACACTCCCATTGGAGATGGGCCCACCCTGATGGACTCACTTTAACCTTAGGTCTGTAAGGGCCCCATCTCCAAGGGCAGCCACATTCTGAGGTCCCGGGGTCAGGGCTTCAACATAGGAATGTGGGGGGTGAGACACTGTTCAGCCCATAACAAGGAGGAAAGCCTTCTTTTTTGGAAGGCAGGGAGGGGACCTGGATCCTGGATGGGGACCCAACAGCATCCGTGACTTGGGGAGAGACAGAAAGCACCAGGTAAGGAAACACATTCAGTCCAGAGAGTGAGACGTGTTTTTAAAGAAAATAAAACAGGGTAAGGTGATCAGGGGCCCTGCAAGAGGGCAGCAGCATCGGTAAGGGTGGCTGGACAGCCTGAGAAGAGGACCTGTGAGCCACCCCAAGGGAAGAGCTGAGCAAGATGGGATGAGCTTGGCCGAGTCCAGGGGCAGAAAGGAGGCTGGCGCGAGTGGCAGCGTCCTCAGTGCTTGTGGCAGCGCCCTCATTGTGGGCCAGGTGGGTTGGGGCCGGATGACTCAGGGCTCTGGGGGTCGGGCTGCACTCTAAGATCGCGGACACCTGTCCCCTGGGCAGGCTCCAGCGCTGGAGTGGGAGAGACACCAGTGTCCAGAGCCCAGAGCCCCGCCCCACCTGGCACCCTGCTGCTGGGCTAGGTGAGGAACACTCTCTTCTGCGATGGAGCCCGGGGGATGGAGGGAGGACACATGGGTTTATGACGCAGAGATCTTTACAGAAACATGACTCAGCGACTGTGAAAGGCAGGCGAGCTGGCTTTCATACAAGGACCACTGCTCAGCCGCTGCACTCCTGCCTAGGTAAGCCAGGAATGCATGCCGTAGAGCCTGTTTTCCCCTCAAAAGTCTATCTAAAAACCTTCCTGGAGATAAAGAACTGGATTGGAACAATCTAATGCTTCATTTAAAGGTGGTCAGATTCAGAAAACTCTGTCAGCCCAAACCCATGCTCCACCAAGTCTTACTCTCTGGTCTGCAAGTCAGCAGACATCTCCGCGACTTTTCCAATGCTGGGTTTTATTGGAAATCCTCCTGAGAGCGAGGATGCCCAGATGTGGCCTTTTGTTTCAGCCAAAGATAAACTGAGTGGGGGGGTGAAAGGATTAAGGAAGACAGATAAGAGAATGAAAGCTGGGTCTCGGTGAGACTGCCTCCCTGATGAGGAGACAACGACAGCGCCCACAAGCCGTGTCTTTATTTTATAGCAGATGCCACAAGGCAAAGTAGGGGCGTGATCACGTTGTTTACAGCATTTTCGTGAGCTCCAACCTCACTCAACTATATGCACCTGAACTCTACCACAAGGCACGTGGGGCTATGTGTTCGGACCATAGGTTCAAGTTTACAACCACAGCCGTTGGCTATAATTGTGCTGGGTGGGCCCTGCCCTCCAGCTGGGACTTGCTCGTGGCAATGAGAGGACCCTGTCCTTTCATTAGTCCGAGGCTTGAACCTGGCCAAAACACCGTAACCGCGCCCCACAGCCTTTGCCATGAGACTTCCTCCAATCGGAACCCTTTAAGAGACAACTTCTCCAGGCATTGCTGCCAACCCTGCCAGTGGTCTGTTTCCCCCGACCTCTGACCCTGGTGAGCTTACCGCCCATTGGGCTTTGACTGTTTTCACTGTTGTCAAAGGTACCCCTTGAGGTACAGGTGGGAGATCTCATCTCCCAACTTGAGTACAAACCCTGTCCATGCAGGGACTGTCTGCCCGGACAGAACACCCACAGAGCTGAGCATGGAGGAAAGGACGTGGAGTTTCTGGGAATCCACGGGAAGCGAGGTTTCACGGGACACTGGGCCCCACACAGAAGGCAGGAGTGGCCGTGTAAAAACGGCCCGAAGGCCCTGGGGAACGTCTCAATTCAACTCAACCCAACTCAGCGAGGACTCACGGGCCCATGCCCACTTCCCTCGACTCCGTGGGGCTTATGACTTCGACCAACACAGTGCGGCACAGGTGACCCTATGTGACTTCCCCGGTGGTCATAAGGCTATGCAGCTTCTACCTTGTTTTCTGGACACTCACACTAGGAACCCTGAGCTACTACATTAGAAGTCCCACCCTCTGCGGCCACCAGGCTGTGAAGAAACTAACCCACGTGGAGAGCCCATGGAAAGGGGTCTGCTTGCCAGTCCTGTCTGCACGTTTCCCATCCAGGCAACGGGCAAGTGCATGCACGACCCTTCAGGTCACCTGGCCCCTGGCCAGGAGTGGTCGCCGCTGAGGGTTCCCAGCAGATGTTGTGGAGCAAATGTGAACCATCGAGTTCCTGATGCATAGAGTCCCTGAGCATGAAATAATTGTTTTAAGCTGCTAAGTTTGGGGATATCTTATCACAGCAGCAATAACCAAACGAAAAAGGAGGCTCTGTCCCTGCAGGTCCCCCAGGGCCTCCTTCCCCTCTTTTTCCAAGTCAGCGTTGTTGTGCCTGCATGAAGCTGCCTTTGCTTTGTGCACATGAACCCACTGTGGTCGCCCCGGGCCTCCTCATATCACCACTGCATCCCCACACTCCACATTCTGAGCCACAAGCCAAACACCAGGAGCTGGAATCTAACTGTCACCGCACACGATGACAGTGTTTGCAACATCTGGGCCACATGGATGGTCGAGCTGCACACACTCCCCACGTGCTGACTGACCTCACGTGCTGCTTTCATTTTCATAGCACTCATCCCTCCCTGAAATCACATACCTTTCTTGTTTACATGCTCATTAGCTTCTCTTTTGCTGAAATGTAAGCTCCATTAGGTCAGGGTCCCTGTTAATCCATCCATTATACCCTAAACAACTATATACACTTGTAATATCCACCCATTATATCCTAAACAACTATATCCACCCATTATATCCTAAACAACTATATCCACCCATTATATCCTAAACAACTATATCCACCCATTATATCCTAAACAACTATATCCACTCATTATATCCACCCATTATATCCTAAACCTGGAACACAGGAGACACTCAGGAATTTTCATGCCATTTATAAAAACCTACAGATTTTCGAATGTACAGGTAAAAGTCACAAAAGCCTACCTTCCACCTCTGCAGCATGAGCTGAGTAAGGACTGAAGTGGTGGCTGGTGGCACGTGACCATTGAGTGTGATGTCACGTCTCTTCCGGGCACATGCTCAGATCCCCACCAACCCATCAAGTTTACTGTGACTCTGCAGTGATATTTTGTTTTAAATGTATTTTCCTTTTTGTTTGCTTGTGTTGGAGATGCTACACTTTGAAAAGAAGATGAGTTTGTTTTGCTCTGGCTGGTGTGGCTCCGTGGGTTGAGTGTCCTCCCATGTACCAAAAGGTTGCAGTTCGATTCCTGGTCAGGGTACATGCCTGGGTCGCAGGCTCACTCCCCAATAGGGGGTGTGCAGGAGGCAGCGAATTGATATTTCTCTCTCTCCTGCCCTCTTTCTTTAAAATCAATAAAAACATGTTTTTAAAATTTAGTTTAAAGAACAAGTAAATAAGGTGATTTTTAGAAGTTATCCAAAACCTAGCTAACTTTTCATTCTGAGGAGCCAGGGATCCTGTGGCTTGTCTCATCGCTTCCTGAAGGCTGTGGACTGCCACTCAGGAGCCCAGTGCGAGTGGGCAGGCAGGCTGACTGTGGAGCAGCCTCCACTCAGGCCTCTGTCCTTCTGGGTTGCGGGGAGCTTTGTGCAGAAGTGAGAACCAGGGGCGCCCCTGGGCCTTATTTGATTCAGGAACATGACTCTCATGCATTGTTGTTGGGGAGAGAAAGTAGAACAGAATTCTATGGAGGGAAAACTGGCCCCAGAGATACAAAAGCAAAAATACAGAAAGACAAATGCATATTGCTGCAATGTTTTTAATATGAAAGGACTGGGAACAACACCAGTGTCAATCAAGGGTGGCTGGTTGGATAAACACTGTCCTTATAACAGAGCATTATATAGGAGAACGTTCTGTCTGGTGCTATGGAGTGTTAATATACTCCATATATACGGTTAAGAGGAAGAGTAGGACCAAGGAAAGTGTAAAGCAGCATGCTGTCCTTCACCATCTGCTTACAGTGTTTTAAGTGGAGGGGTAAAATGGGAAAAGATATTGATTATCTCTGGCAGAAAAGAGTTACTAGAATGGAGGGAATATAAAATACAGACTTCTCTGAATACAGCGCATGTTGTGGATTGGACTTTGGAACCATGTAAATAGTTTACCTAACTATAAAAAAAATTTTAAATTAAAAACCAGTCTCTAAAAATTTAAGCAAAACCAAGTGAATAACCATAACCCTAATTCAAACTTGGGGTATAACCACAGAGAGAGGAACTGTTCTGAGTTATTTTAAAACAGTAACTTGACTGTACATCCCTAACGGCACAGACCCTAGCACAATAAGAATTGCAAAAGAAGACTTTAACTGTTTTCAGTAATTATTTTTTGTGATACTTTTGGCATTGGCATTCTGAGGATTTAAGACAATGTGTAATTATTTTGGTAATTTTGAGAAGGTTTTTTTAAATGAGAGAAAAAAGAGCAGGTATAAGGTCAATGAAGTTACATTAAAAACGCTATAGTCTTGACTTGAATTGGGAATACCAATATAAACTCATGCAGTGTTTTTCTCTTAAGAAACACACCTAAGAGTACATATTTCCTAGTTCTGTCCACAAAAACAAGAAACAATGACCAAACCACTACCACTGAGCACCCCTAGCACCAGAGTTTGATCTCTAATTATCACTCCCCACTGAAAGGAACCAGAGTTCCAGGGGAGATGGATGACTTCAGGGCCACGGCACAGAATATACTAGATGAGCTTGAAACATCTTGTCAAGATCACTACAAAATTATCAAAGAGCACCAGGGTCGTGTCACAAGGAATCAGCCAACTTGAAGCAGTTCCCAAGCCAGAGCAGCACCATCTGAGCAATAGGAAGACTGAAAATGCAATGCATTGAAGCCACGAGTCTATCACCTACTCAGCACACAAAACACTTCTCATTTGCTCCACCTAGGACACTCACAAAGAAGAAAGTCAGGGAATTTGCCTGCCTTTCCTATACAGACCAAACCTCAGGACAACTAAATAATTGATGAAAAGAGGTTTCTCTTTACAAAGTGTGCCAGCTAGCAATAAAAAATAAGCAACAGCACCAGAATGTTATTTGCAATGCCTAATGGAGTCATGGATCTGTCAATAAACATCAATGGCTGCTAACATCAGGAAAGAAGAGTCAACAAGAGTTTCTATAGCTTCCACTGGAAGTAATCTTGCAAAACTAAAAAAGTGGTCTTGCAAAACTAAACCTAAGAGGACCCTGATTAAGTCTCTCTCTATAAACATCTATATATATATAAAAGCCTAAGCGACCGTCATGACTGGTCGACCATAGACGCTCAAAATAGGAGCTGCCCCCTGGTGGTCAGTGTGCTCCCACACTGCCAGCCAACCTCTTGTGGTCTCTCCCTTCCCCCTCCCCAAACCCCAGCCGAGGCCCCGATTGGGACTGGGCGATATGGCCTGAATGGTCCCGATCATTGGCCAGGCCAAGGGATCCCACCCGTGCACAAATTCATGCACCAGGCTTCTAGTTGATATATAAAAAACAGAGAGGACAGAGGAACATGTTAAAAGACCTAACAGAGATGCATCCAAGAAAACCCAGACTGTGAGAAATTCTACAGGACAAATGACCCAGTCCACTGTCTTCTAATAGGCCTCCAGGTTCTCCAAACATATGCTAAGATGTACAGATGAAAGGAGACTGAGCAGGCATATCAACAAATTATAAATCATGGACCCAATTCAAATAAACAGAAAATCAATCATGGGCCATTCAGAAATATTTGAAGGCATTAAGGAAGTATTGCTAACTTTTAGGTATGGCTGGGATTGAAGTTGTGCTTTGTTAAAAGTACGTAGGGTTTAGAAATACATGCTGGAACACTTACAGATGAAATGCTATGAGTGATGTCCAGGGTCTGCCTCAGAATCGGCATTGGGGGGTGAGAGGAGAGATGGAAGGGACTGATCGTGTGTTAATCACTGAGGCTGGTGATTCGGACATGTGCTCATGACATGAGTCTCTCTGCTTCTGTACGTATTTGCAACTGTGCATGATACAAAGTTTAAAAACCCCACTGCCAAATACTAGGAAATGATGTCTATTGGAAAGGGGTACAAATTAATGCTGGAACTGTTAGCTACTCTGGCCTGGCACAGGTTGTGAAGGGACAAAGGAGAGTTGGCTTCCACAGGGAACGTGAGGTGAGAGAGAAGAGAGAACGTCAGGCGTTACCCCCGGAGAAGGCCCAGGCATGATCCACAGGACGGCCCGAGCAGCCGGCACTCTATGTGGTTCTGTGAGGGCAGATCTCGGGATGCAAACCACTGCTTTAGACCGGCCTGTGTGGCATCCAAGTCATCAGGTCATCGTCACACAGTGCAAGTCGGGAGCATCCAGTCCTGGGGAGCCTCCACGCGCCTCACCTGCACCCACCCTCGCCCCGGCAAGGAACAGGAGTACACTACAGTGACACCTCAATTTCAGGAATATGGCCAGGCCCTTGGACTCTCCCATCTGGCGTGCCGCCCAGGGGCCTGGGTGACATGCAGGCTTCTGACCTGTTACAGCACCACTTGGAAAATACAAGGCTTGGATTACAGTTTCAATAGTTCTTGTAACAACCTGGGAAGCAGATCTGCAGGCCCTGGCTCTGCCGTGGCAGAGATGACAGCTAAGCCCATGGGAGGAGAAAAACATCACTCACTCTTCGTCTGACAAATGAAGACACGGATAGTGTCCCAGAAACATCCTGATGTGGGCTGGACCACTCACCTGGCAACACACGTCCTCTGGCTCCATCTCAGACCAGGGCAAATACAAAGCGTTTTTGAATAACGCACCTGTGATGAAATCTCACCTAGATTAACATGTATTTGGATATTGAAACCTCCTCAGAGCTCAGCCAACTTCTAAGTTTTAACTGAATGGTGTCTCCCACCCCATCCTGCCTCACGCCCTGCCCTAGCCGGTCACTGGAGGGCATCTCCCCCTGGCTCTTCCATCAGAAGCAGAAGGCCTGGGACCAATGGAATTCAAGCACCTTCTTAAACTCCCCACAGCCAGGTGTTGCTGACCCATCTCCCATGTGGCCAGGCCAGATTTCCCCTGGGGGAGCAATCCCACATTCACCTGTGTGTTCTTTCTAAGTCATTTATCTTAGTGGGTATGCCTGGATAGGAAGAGAGCTAGGGGTCCCCTCCTACAAGGAACGGGGCCAGCTCATGTTCAGGGGCAGGCCAGGTGGGCAGGGAGAAGCAAAAGGCTTTACTTACTCAGACTACCAGGTTATGTTTTGAGATACGATTTCTCAAAAGGAATTAATTCAGGCACAATCTACTCTTTAATGGTGGTCTCTTGGTCTAGAAGAATCAGTATGGGGGTCCCGGGCCCTGCATCCCTCTCTGGTGAGAAGGCTGGCAAGCATGGCACAGAGGGGACACGGACAACAGCAGAACACTGTGTGGTGGCCGAGGACCCTCCCCGTGCCACGCACACAGGGCACAGTTTGACCCTCAGCGTGACTGTCATAATTCAGGACTCGCAACCACCTCAGACAGACACGAGCCTCCCCTCCCCAGCTAATTGAGACCCACAGTGCCATTCACACAGCATTTTCAAAAGCTGCCCATTCCCCTGGTAAAGAGATTTCAGAAAATTAGCGCATAATCAAAGGGAACAACCTTAAAGCAGAAAACAGAAGCGACGGCAGCAGTTTGGGTTTTGTGGCTGCCCTTCTGTGCGACTCTGTGGGCCAGAGTGCAGCGCTGCCCGGGACACCTGGTGCATAGGCAGGTGAGCAGGTGGGCAGTGGGGCCAGTGTCTCGCAGTCAGTGCCCACAGCCGAGGCTTTGAAGAGACGTGAGCCCAGATCTCCACAGCCCGTGCTCAAGCACCCTTAGAAGTCGTACGGGGACACAAAGATGGTGACCTTGGACACGTGGTTGGCCTGGAAGGAGCGGTCTAGGTATTCTGACATGTCAACGTCCACCTCCAGTGTCTGCGGCCCCTCCAGGGGCTGGACGAGGATCAGCTCTCCGGTCTGGCGGTCTGCGCGCTGCATCACGAAGTGGCCGCGGCTGTTCCCACCGACGATGCCAAACCGCAGGCTGTTGGGTCCGGGTCGGCCGGGCACTGAGGCCATGGCCATGCGGAAGAGCGTGATGGGCGTTGTCAGGTTGGAGGGCAGGGACAGGTAGTGGAAGGAGATAGTCTTGGGCAGGTGGTGGCAGGGCCTGCTGTCCATGGGGCAGGGGTTTCGCTCACATTGACTGGATCAGAGAGGCAAGATATAGGCAGTCAGCCTCGGGGAGATGCAGAGGGCTGCCCTGGCCTGGCCTGGCCTGTCCCCTGCCTGCCCTCTTGCTGAAGTCATTGGAGTGACCTCTCCCAGCACTGGTCCCCTCACACAGGTGCCTGGAGCTACAGCAAGTAAATGCGGCTGGCATCAAGGTGGCCAAGG